>NC_060144.1:285442667-285745698 GCF_021461385.2 Schistocerca piceifrons
CATTTGAACCATTTGACTGCATGTACACAACTTAAATGCATTGTTAATTTCATTCATAGGGAGAGGCAAGGAGACACAACGCAAGGACAAAAGTCACCTTGTTCCTAGGCCACGCTACAAGTAGTTTCTAACGAAACAGTAAAACGACTAACCATATTGTATTGTACAATCAAATTTGCAACACTAAAACTAAATTCCGCGCAATAACAGCAATCGTTAGATCACGAAGCTGTACTTTTACAATGTAAAGGAAATGTAGACTCAAATGCCTCTGCTGTTTATTGCAAAAACAGGCACATTTTATATTTGTCAGTTACAGTGCCATCTACTACTATGGAAAACAATGATTTGTGTAAACCGTACGCGTTTTTTAGCATAGAATCTGCATATGCAATAAAAATGGGGCTGTCCCATTTGGAAAACATAGTTGACGCTTCCCACGCAGAGTTGGTTAGGAGGTGGCAAGTTGTATCGCACACCCTTACTAATATAAAATTTCCACCTAGGACGTTCCTTTGTTCGATGCGTCGTTTCCGAGTGATTCAGTTGTCTCAAGTGAAAACAATCACCCTGTAGATTGAACTGTAGGGGCGAAAGACTTCATCCCTGCTTTATACACTTTGAATCTCAGCACTTCCTTCTTGGACTTCTAGTTTATGGTTCCTTCCTGTTTCATGTACATATTGTGCATTACCCGTCGTTCCGTGTAGCTTACCCCAATTTTGCTTAGAGTTTCCAACGGCTTTCACTAATCCTAGGAAAGTGTCTTGCCTTTTGTTCAGTCGTGCAGACGTTATCAATCGCAACGTATGAACTGCCACCCTGGTGCCTTTAACTTCCTTAAATCCAACTGATGGTCGTCGAACAGTTCCTCAGTTTTCGTTTCTATTCTTCTGCATATTATTCTTGTCAGCAACTTGGATCCATGACCTGTTAAGCTAAATGTACGATAATTCTAGCACTCGTCGACTCTTTCTATCGTCGGAATTGTGAGGATGATATTTTCGAAATGTTTGGTGTTGTATCGCCAGTCTCGTAATTTCTACAAAGCAACGTGAATAAGGGTTTTGTCGGCTCTTACTCCAATGAGTTTAAAAATTCCGTTGGAATATTATCCACTCCTTCTGCCTTGTTTGATTTTAAGTCATATATGTACCCCAATGGTTTTAGAAATTGCGGTACAATGTTACCCATTCCTTCTGCCTAGTTTGAATTTAACTCGCCAAAGCTCTTTTAAATTCTGAGTCTAGTACTGGATCCTCTATCTCTTCCCTTTCTACTCCAACGTGAATCGTCATTTTGTTGCTACTTCACCCAAACGATTTTATAAACTATGATGGAATGTCATCTGTCCCTTCTGCCTCATTTGATCTGAAGTCTTCCAAAGCTTTTTAAATTCTAACACTTCATAGCCGGCCGGAGTGGCCGAGCGGTTCTAGGCGCTACAGTCTGGAACTGCGCGATTGCTACGGTCGCAGGCTCGAATCCTGCCTCGGGCATGGATGTGTGTGACGTCCTTAGGTTAGTTAGGTTTAAGTAGTTCTAAGTTCTAGGTGACTGATGACCTCAGATGTTAAGTCCCATTGTGCTCAGAGCCATGTGAACCATTTCTAACACTGGATCCTCTATGTCGACTGCTGTTTCTTCTTCTATCAGATAAGACCAATCTTCCTCCACATAGAGGCCTTCAATGTACTCTTTAGACCAGTTTTTGCTTTTACATACTGACATTTATTGAAGAATTTTATTAGTCACTCCTCTCTCATTCCTGATTCCAAGCTCATACTACCCCGTAACCGTTTCTTCTAGTCCTTTAGTCCTTCCTCTACAAACGCATGTCAATCTCCCATCGCTTAGATTTTCATCTGCCCCTACATACTGAATTGCCCTTTCAATACTTTCTCTATCTCTTCACCTTCTGCTTGTGATGTCAGCATGTATACCTGAAGTATTATTGTCGGTGTTGGTTTGCTGTAGATTCTGGTGAGAACAGTGCTATCACTGAACTGTTCACAGTAACTTACACTCTATCATCCCTTCCAGTTCATAACTAGTTCCACCGTTTTCTACTGCTGTTGATATTATTATCACCTTTGCTAATAAAATGTGCCTTTTCATTATCAATTACTGCAATCCTAGAAAACTGAGATTCTGCTGCTTCCATATTGCAGAATTTGAGGCATTTGGGTGAAGAAGGAAGTGTAAAATTCACTGAAAGACTGAATGATTTGGAGAAGGGCGAAATTCACTGAAAGACTGAATGATTTGGAGAAAGGCGAAAGACACTTGATCTTGAGCCAAATGCTTCAACACCAAATTTGGAGCAGCATTACTAGTTTATTTAAATAGCTGTAAGGTCAATCTACCAGCAATTTATTAAGCTATCAGTGATGAGACACGTCAGTTTCACATAATGGGACTGATGATCTCAGATGTTAAGTCCCATAGTGCTCAGAGTCATTTTTTCACATAATGGTAACAAGTGTTTCAGTTATAAGAACAGACTAAACGATGTGGACACAGTTGACTTCAAATCATACGAACTACAGTATTTTCTTTTTGCTTATTTGATCAGTAATAACTGTGTATGCAATAATGAAAGTTATAAGCATATAAAATGTCAGTGCCTACACGTAGGGAATCATGCAGTTGAAGTATAAGCGAAATTAACATTTATGTAATTAAAAAGTCTGTTGTGGTTCCGTGTTTAATTTTAAAGAGAGTGTAGCTCTTTTACCTTTTGAGAAGTAAATGTGAAGACATACTGTCACTCAAGAATGACCACTTTACGGAACCTAAACACTATGTTGTCCCTGAAACGCCTTGCAAAAATGAACTTATAGGTTACACATAACTGTTTGCGACTCAGAAGGAAAATCAGTTGATAGTTGCGTTAAAGAAATATTACTCATTTGGTAAACTGTTTACCACAAAAGGCAGTTCAGTATCAGTTCGAGTAAGCAGACACACCTTTTGAGACTCGGCAAGCTGCTGGAGACTTCACATATTTACTCTTCTTATAATAACCTACTTGTAGCATGGATGGTATTTCAAAAACTGTTGAAGATAAATAAAAATGTTTAGTTGTAGATGAGCGAAAAAGGATATAATGTTTTCATAATAGCTCTTTATTTACGGCATTTTGTTGGTTTCGTTTATTTTCTTCCCTTCCTCTCTGCATGCTGTTGTTGATTTCTGATTCCAACACGACCTTGATCTTGTGGTAATCGCCATGTAAGCCGAAATATCTTAACAAGTCAATAGTAGTTGATATTTACTGCAAATATACATTAGTCACCACTCTCATGAGACGAAAAGTAGCACTGAGATTGAAGAGGCACTGAGAAAGATATAAGAAACAAATGGTAATAGGATGCTTAACTATTTACAAATAGACCTACGAAGCTTGTGTTGTGGAATGAGGTGGTAGAACTCTTATTAATAAAGACGGTTAAACATTTCACTGCATAACTTTCTTTCGAATGGATCGATATGCTGCAAGATTCAAACGACAGAACAGTTACTGTTAAGCTTGTTGATATTATAAGCAATATGGGTAGTGGCGGCCATAATCTACCGTTCAGTACATTGTTTCATGGATGTCACATCCGGTCTCCACTGTGCGACACCATAAGTTAGCATTATTAGCAAAAGATGCCAAATGCTTTATACTGCGAGATACGGCTCTTTACCCTATCATGGACTACTGTGAGGATCCCTAGATCCTTAAATAGATGTCCGCAGGATGACCGTGGGTGGGCTCCAGCAATTATTCTGATTACACTTTTTTGAGCAATGAATACATTTCTACTTAACAATGAATTACCCGAGATTATGATGCCATACGAAAGCAGTGAATGAAAGTATGCATAGTAAGCTAATTCACTGAGATTCTTATCACCAAAATTTGTAATAACCCCAATAGCATACATATCTGAACTCAGACGTTTCAGCAGACCATCAATGTGTTGCTTCCAGTTTAACCTCTCATCAATGGACACACCTAAAAATTTTGAAAATTCTACCTTAGCTACAGACTTCTGTTCAGAGTCTATATTTATTACTGGAGTTGTGCCATTTACTGTACGGAACTATATATACTGTGTTTTATCAAAATTTAAAGAGAGTCAATTTGCTGAGAACCACTTAATAATTTTGTGAAAAATATCATTTACAATTACATCACTTAGTTCTTGGTTTTTGGATGTAATTACTATACGTGTATCATCAGCAAAAAGAACCAACTTTGCATCTTCATCAGCGTGGAATGGTAAGTCATTAATGTATATCAAGAACAGCAAAGGACCCAAGACTGAACCCTGTGGGACCCCATACTTGATCCTGCCTCGGCATGGTTGTTTCTGATGTCCTTAGGTTAGTTAGGTTTAAGTAGTTCTAAGTTATAGGGGACTGATGACCTTAGAAGTTAAGTCCCATATTGCTCAGAGGCATTTGTTGTACTGATCCCCTAACCAATAGGTCTGAGGTGCTGGCCTCCACTGAAAATGAAACTGAGCCAGTGGGAATCATTTAACCTGTTTTGAGGACACTTGTTTGTCTGGTGCCAAGAGGAGGAAAACACGAAAAGGTAGGGGTCTATTAATCGTGGCAGTAGAAATGTGTGGGAAATGATGGTACTCCTTAGGGAAAGGCAGATAGCGACAGAAAACGACAGCAGATGCACTCACCATGTATGCCTGGGGAGACTTGAGTCAACACGTTAAAAAGTCTACTCCAACAGCCACTGAGGGAACATAGTGCAACCAATTACGGATTGTGGTGCACATTGGAACAAATGGTTCCTGTCATCTGGGCTTCACGTCACACTTAGTTCATTCGAACTACTGGCAGAGAGTGTTATGAAGACCAGTCTGGCGCATGTAGCTTCAATGAAACTCACAGATTGCCGAATTGTCTCCAGAACTGATCGTGGCCCTTTCGTTCTGAGTCCAGTGGAAAGAGTGAACCAGAGACTTCGAAAGTTTTGTGACAACACAGACTGTGACTTCCTCGACTTGGACCATAGGGTTGAGATTTTAGAGTCCTCCTCAATGGATCAAATGAATGAGGTGTGCAGTACAGTTCACAGGCTTTTGCTAACTGTGTATGGGGTGCAGACAAGGGCTTTTTAGATTTGGCGACTATCCATCCGATAGAGATAAAAAAAAGCTGTAGGATAGCCGGAAGTATCAGTGTAAAGTCAGAAGAAATACCTCACACTTCTAAAGGTAAATTGCCGAAACATCCACAGTAAAGTGGCAAAGTTTGAAATGCTCATGAAAAACAGTGAATCTCGCATAATACTAAGTACAGAAATTCGGTTGAAACCTGAAATTGATAGCAGTGAGATTTTTGGGGAAAATTTTAGTATACATCGAAAGGATAGGCAAATGGGAAATAGAGGTGGTGTATTTGTAGCAATAGACAAGAGACTTAAATTCACTGAGATAGGAATTAAAGCTGCATGTGAGATTGTTTTGGCAAGACTCAGTATCCCGGATTGGCATGAAATGATAATTACATCCTTCTATCGCTCACCAGACCCATCTCATGACGTAAGCAAGATCCTTAGAGTCAACCTCAGTTCTCTTGTACGTAAGTTCCCCAGTCAAATTGAATCATCGATGGAGACCTACTCATCCTACAATTAATTGGAAAAATTACAGATTTGCTAGCGGTGGAATTGACAAGAAATCCTGTGAAACATCACTAAATAGCTTCTCTGAAAACTACCTAGAAAAGGTAGTACGAAATCCTACTCAGATGGAAATATGGTGGATCTAATGGCAACAAAGAGACCTGAACTCTATATTGGTGTCCACATCGAAACTGTTATCAGTGACCATGACTCAGTTGAAGCAACAATGATTAAAAAAGTACAAACGACAACTAAATCAAGCAGGAAGATCCATGCTGTGTTGTTGTGGTCTTGAGTCCTGAGACTGGTTTGATGCAGCTCTCCATGCTACTCTATCCTGTGCAAGCTTCTTCACCTCCTACTACCTACTGCAGCCTACATCTTTCTGAATCTGCTTAGTGTATTCATCTCTTGGTCTCCCTCTACGATTTTTACCCTCCACGCTGCCCTCCAGTACTAAATTGGTGATTCCTTGATGCCTCAGAACGTGTCCTACCAACCGATCCCTTCTTCAGGTCAAGTTGTGCCACCAACTCCTCTTCTCCCCAATTCTATTCATTACCTCCTCATTAGTTATGTGTTCTACCCATCTAATCTTCAGCATTCTTCTGTAGCACCACATTTCGAAAGCTTCTACTCTCTTTTTGTCCGAACTATTTATCGTTCATGTTTCACTTCCATACATGGCTACACTCCATACAAATACTTTCAGAAACGACTTCCTGACACTTAAATCTATACTCGATTTTAACAAATTTCTCTTCTTCAGAAACGCTTTCCTTGGCATTGCCAGTCTACATTTCATATCCTCCCTACTTCGACCATCATCAGTTATTTTGCTCCCCAAGTAGCAAAACTCCTTTACAACTTTAAGTGTCTCACTTCCTAATCTAATTCGCTCACCATCACCTGACTTAATTTGACTACATTCCATTATCCTTGTTCTGCTGTTGTTGATGTTCATCGTATACCCTCCTTTCAAGACACTGTCCATTCCGTTCAAATGCTCTTCCAAGTCCTTTCCTGTCTCTGACAGAATTACAATGTCATCGGTGGACCTCAAAGTTTTTATTTCTTCTCCATGGATTTTAATACCTACTCTAAACTTTTCTTTTGTTGCCTTTACTGCTTGCTCAATATAAAGATTGAATAGCATTGGGCAGAGGCTACAACCCTGTGTCACTCCCTTACCAACCACTGCTTCCCTTTCATGTCCCTCGACTCTTATAACTGCCATCTGCTTTCTGTACAAATTGTAAATAGCCTTTCGCTCCCTATATTTTACCCCTGCCACCTTCAGAATTTGAAGGAGAGTATTCCAGTCAATATAGTCAAAAGCTTTCTCTAAGTCTACAAATGCTAGAAACGTACCTTTGCCTTTCCTTAACCTTTCTTCTAAGATAAGTCGTAGGGTCAGTTTTGCCTCACGTCTTCACCATTTCTACGGAATCGAAACTGACCTTCCCTGAGGTCGGCTTCTACCAGTTTTTCCATTCGTCTGTAAAGAATTCGCGTTAGTATTTTGCAGCTGTGATTTATTATCTATTTATTATCACATCTATCAACACCTGCTTTCTTTGGGATTGGAATTATTATATTCTTCTTGAAGTCTGAGTGGATTTCGCCTGTCTCATACATCTTGCTCACCAGATGGTAGAGTTTTGTCAGGACTGGCTCTCCCAAGGTCGTCAGTAGTTCTAATGGAATGTTATCTACTCCTGGGGCCTTGTTTCGACTTAGGCCTTTCAGTGCTCTGTCAAACTCTTCACGCAGTATCATATCTCCCGTTTCATCTTCATCTACATCCTCCTTCATTTCCATAATATTGTCCTCAAGAACATCGCCCCTGTATAGACATATACTCCTTCCACCTTTCTGCATTCCCTTCTTTGCTTACAACTGGGTTTCGATCTTCATATTCATGCAAGTGGTTCTCTTTTCCCCAAAGGTCTCGTTAACTTTCCTGTAGGCAGTATCTATCTTACCCCTAGTGAGATAAGCCTTTACATCCTCACATTTGTCCTCTAGCCATCCCTGCTTAGCAATTTTGCACTTCCAGTCGATCTCAGTTTTGAGACGTTTGTATTCCTTTTTTGCCTGCTTCACTTACTGCGTTTTTGTATTTTCTCCTTTCATCAATTAAATTCAGTATCTCTTCTGTTACCCAAGGCTGCCTACTAGCCCTTGTCATTTTACCTACTTGATCCTCTGCTGGCTTCACTATTTCATTCCTCAAAGCTACCCATTTTTCTTCTACAGTATTTCTTTCCCCCATTCCTGTCAATTGTTCCCTTATGCTCTCCCTGAAACTCTGTACAACCTCTGGTTCTTTCAGTTTGTCCAGGTCCCATCCCCTTAAATTCCCACCTTTTTGCAGTTTCTTCAGTTTTAATCTACAGTTCATAACCAATAGATTGTGGTCAGAGTCCACATCTGCCCCTGGAAATCTCTTACAATTTAAAATCTGGTTCCTAAATCTCTGCCTTACCACTATATAATCTATCTGAAACCTTCTAGTATCTCCAGGGTTCTTCCCGTTATACAACCTTCTTTCATGATTCTTGAACCAAGTGTTAGCTATGATTAAGTTATGCTGTGTGCAAAATTCTACCAGGCAGCTTCCTCTTTCATTTCTTAGCCCCAATCCTTATCGCCTACTAAGTTTCCTTCTCTTCCTTTTCCTACTGTCGAATTCCAGTCACCCATAAATATTATATTTTCGTCTCCCTTCACTGTCTGAATAATTTCTTTTATCTCATCATACATTTCATCAATTTCTTCATCATCTTCAGAGCTAGTTGGCATATAAACTTGTACTACTGTAGCAGGCGTGGGCTTTGTGTCTATCTTGGCCACAACAATGCGTTCACTGTGCTGTTTGTAGTAGCTTACCCGCACTCCTATTTTTTTATTAATTATTAAACCTACTCCTGCATTATCCCTATTTGATTTTGTATTTATAACCCCGTAATCACTTGAGCAAAAGCCTTGTTCCTCCTGCCACCGAACTTCACTAATTCCCACTATATCTAACTTTATCCTATCCATTTCCCTTTTTAAATTTTCTAACCTACCTGCCCGATTAAGGGATCTGACATTCCACGCTCCGATCCGTAGAACGCCAGTTTTCTTTCTCCTGATAACGACGTCCTTTTGAGTAGTCCCCGCCCGGAGATCCGAATGTGGGACTATTTTACCTCTGGAATATTTTACCCAAGAGGACGCCCTCTTCAGGAACCACACGTTTGTCTGGCCTCTCAACAGATACCTCTCCGTTGTGGTTGCACCTACGGTACGGCTATCTGTATCTTTGAGGCACGCAAGCCTCCCCACCAACGGCAAGGTCCATGGTTCATGGGGGGGGGGGGGGGGAAAGATACATATGTTCACCTAACTATATAAATATCAGTAGTGTCAATTTTCAGACAGCAGCTTGAAGTTTCCAGCATAGGGTAGGAGCATATAGAGGGACTGTGGCTCATGTTTAAAAGAATACTTGACCATGCACTGGACAGCTGTGTAACCAATAGAACAGTTCATGGTGGAGGTAACTTCCATGATATACAGTCATCGTAAAGAAACTCCTAAAGAAACGGTATAACAAAGTGCAGCGATATGGATAAAGAGAAGCTGAATGATATACGTTTGACTGTCAAGAGACCAATGTGTGATGCCTTGAGTGTCTACCGTAGAAAAATATTGTCAAATGATGTTTCACAAAACCCAAAAAAATTCTGGTCGTACGTAATGGCTGTTAGTGGTAAGTGGTACCAAAGTTTGTGTCCAGACCCTAGCGAATGAGACAGGAACTGAAATTCAGGATAGGAAAGCAAAAGCTGACATATTTATCTCCACTTTCAAATGTTTCTTTACAAAGGAACACCCAGGGAGAACTGTCCAAATTTATCACCGAACGACTGACAAGATGAATGAAATAACTATTAGTGACAGTAGTGTTGCGAATCAGCTGTAATCGTTGGCATTAAACAAATTTCCAAGGCCCGGTGGAATAGGTATCAGATTCTATACTCAGTCGGTCCCTGCTCTAATTATAATCTATCGTATTACACTAGAACAAAAAACCGTGCCCACGACTTGGAAAAAGGCAAAGATCGTACCCGTCTACAAGAATGGCAGCAGAAGTTATCCACAAAACTATCGTCCACATCATTCACATCGATTTGTTTTACACTCTTAGAACATATTATAAGCTGAAACTTAACTAGATACAATGTACAGAATGAGTTTCTCAATGACAGCCAGCATGAATTCCGGAAACATCGATCATGGGAATCCCAGCTTGCACTTTTCTCACATGACAAACTTAAAGCTTTGGATCAATGCAGTCAGGTGGATGCAGAATATCTTGATTTCCGAAAAGCGTTTGAGGCACTACCACACTAGCACTTAATGTTAAAAGTATGAACGTGTGGGGAACAAATGAAATTTGTGACTAGACTGAGGACTTTCTGGTAAGGAGGACGCAGCATATTATCTTGGATGGAGATTTATAGTAAGATGTAGAAGTAACTTCAGGCGTCCCAGAGAAGTGTGTTGGGATACTTGTTGATCAGGTTGTATGTTAATGACATAACAAACAATATTAATTAGTAGTAACCTCAGAGTTTCTGCAGATGAAGCAGTTTTCTATAGCAACAATGTCTAAACGAAGCTGCGTAAATATTCAGTCAGATTTAGATAATAATTTAAAGTGGTGCAAAGTTTGGTAACTTGCATCAGTGTTCATAAATGAAAAATTGTGCACTTCGCAAACTGAAAAAACGTGGTATACTATGATTATAATATCAATGAGTCATTGTTGTAATCGGCCAACTCATACAAATACCTGGGTGCTATACTTAGTAGGAACGTGAAGTGGAATGATCACGGAATCTCAGTCGTGGGTAATGAGGTTGGTAGACTTCAGTTCACTGGTACAGTATTTGTGAAGTCCAATCACTCTACAAGGAAGATTACTTACAAATCGCTTGTGCGACCGTTTGTAGAATATTGCTCAAGTGAGTGAGACACGTATCAGATAGGACTAACAGGGGATATTGAAAATATACGCAGGAGGGCAGCACAAATGGTCGCAGGTTTGTTTCACCCGTGACAATCACAGAGACAGTGAAGGAACTGAACTGGAAGACTCTAGAAGACAGACGCAAACTAACCCGCAAAGACTTCTAACGAAGTTTCAATAACCAGCTTGAAGTGATGACGCCAGGAATATACTAAAATACGCTACGTATCACTCAAATAGGGATCGTGAGGTTAACATTACAGTAATTACTCCACGCACAGAGGCATTCAGATTACCATTCTTCCCGCGCTTCATACGTGAATGGAACGGGAAGAAATCCTAATAACTGGTGCAGTCGGACGTACTGTCATGTACAAGAGTGTGTAGATGTAGATTTAGGTGTAGATGTGTGTGAAATGCTCAGCTAGCTGTGGCCTTCTCTCTCTCTCATTCTTCGAGGCATCTGCTGCACTAAACTCTGGAGATACTGTATGTACGCAAAATCTTTTGCAGATATGTGTGTGAGTGTGTGATCACAAACACCGAACGTCCAGAACATTATTACCATCAACCTTCTATCCATATAAGCCCGTCCAGGCGATAGCACCGTCACCTGGCCAGGAATGGCTGCTAATGAGACATTCATGGGGCAATGAGTATCAGTGAGCGTGCTGTCCTGGATTAGAATTGGGAGGGTGCACGATCTATCAGAGTTAGACTGATGACAGATTGTGATGGCCCAAACGCTCTGGACGAGCACTGTGGAAACTGAACTTAGCGCTTGTTCACGGACAGCGCGAGGCGTTTCGAATATTTTTTCTCATTCTCAATTTCAGATATTTACTTTCATATTCTCTGTGATGTTTGAGTGTGTGTTGGTCTGCCTCCCTCGTCCTGCTGCCGTCTTTTTTTTGTGGTACCACTACAGTCGGAAATATGGAAAATACACTCCTGGAAATGGAAAAAAAGAACACATTGACGCCAGTGTGTCAGACCCACCATACTTGCTCCGGACACTGCGAGAGGGCTGTACAAGCAATGATCACACGCACGGCACAGCGGACACACCAGGAACCGCGGTGTTGGCCGTCGAATGGCGCTAGCTGCGCAGCATTTGTGCACCGCCGCCGTCAGTGTCAGCCAGTTTGCCGTGGCATACGGAGCTCCATCGCAGTCTTTAACACTCGTAGCATGCCGCGACAGCGTGGACGTGAACCGTATGTGCAGTTGACGGACTTTGAGCGAGGGCGTATAGTGGGCATGCGGGAGGCCGGGTGGACGTACCGCCGAATTGCTCAACACGTGGGGCGTGAGGTCTCCACAGTACATCGATGTTGTCGCCAGTGGTCGGCGGAAGGTGCACGTGCCAGTCGACCTGGGACCGGACCGCAGCGACGCACGGATGCACGCCAAGACCGTAGGATCCTACGCAGTGCCGTAGGGGACCGCACCGCCACTTCCCAGCAAATTAGGGACACTGTTGCTCCTGGGGTATCGGCGAGGACCATTCGCAACCGTCTCCATGAAGCTGGGCTACGGTCCCGCACACCGTTAGGCCGTCTTCCGCTCACGCCCCAACATCGTGCAGCCCGCCTCCAGTGGTGTCGCGACAGGCGTGAATGGAGGGACGAATGGAGATGTGTCGTCTTCAGTGATGAGAGTCGCTTCTGCCGTGGTGCCAATGATGGTCGTATGCGTGTTTGGCGCCGTGCAGGTGAGCGCCACAATCAGGACTGCATACGACCGAGGCACACAGGGCCAACACCCGGCATCATGGTGTGGGGAGCGATCTCCTACACTGGCCGTACACCACTGGTGATCGTCGAGGGGACACTGAATAGTGCACGGTACATCCAAACCGTCATCGAACCCATCGTTCTACCATTCCTAGACCGGCAAGGGAACTTGCTGTTCCAACAGGACAATGCACGTCCGCATGTATCCCGTGCCACCCAACGTGCTCTAGAAGGTGTAAGTCAACTACCCTGGCCAGCAAGATCTCCGGATCAGTCCCCCATTGAGCATGTTTGGGACAGGATGAAGCGTCGTCTCACGCGGTCTGCACGTCCAGCACGAACGCTGGTCCAACTGAGGCGCCAGGTGGAAATGGCATGGCAAGCCGTTCCACAGGACTACATCCAGCATCTCTACGATCGTCTCCATGGGAGATTAGCAGCCTGCATTGCTGCGAAAGGTGGATATACACTGTACTAGTGCCGACATTGTGCATGCTCTGTTGCCTGTGTCTATGTGCCTGTGGTTCTGTCAGTGTGATCATGTGATGTATCTGACCCCAGGAATGTGTCAATAAAGTTTCCCCTTCCTGGGACAATGAATTCACGGTGTTCTTATTTCAATTTTCAGGAGTGTATAAATCTTACGAGCTATTGTTAGATTGCCATGCAGGATTTAAACCGATATTTTACATTCCAACAACACTAGATTAAAAAAAAAAAAAACTTTCTTCAATACACTAGTATAATAAACTGCATTGTGACTTTGGTATAACCCAGTTACAGTAATTAGTGCATTGTTTGTAGTACCGTTTTGTTTGCAAAATTACATTTCTCCGCTGGCAGGCAAGATGTTAGTTTTATTTGTCTTTTACACGACGGATTTCGAAATCGATTCCCATTTTTAGGGCGTTTCTCGTGTATTGTGCCGTTTTTTGTTACGTTTTCGATGTATAAGTTGCTGCATTGATATGATGCCGTTAGGTTGTCCTGCATTCCACTTAAACAATTTTTCGTGTATTATGCCGTTTATTCTTGATGCTTTGGATGTATAAGGTGCTGCATAGTTCTGAATCCGTTAGATTTTCCTGCATTCCACTCAAACCATTTTTAGTGTAGAGAACATCACGCTCAGAACGAGTTTGTCATCTCGAAGCTAGGAGACGTGAAGTCCGTCGTGGTTGCTGGACGTTCTGAAACGATCCCCATACTTCTCACAGGATGTACTCATGATTTGCCACCTCAACGCTCTCCGACGGCAGTCTGTGGCAACTGCCGCGTAAATAGCTGTGTTAATCACGTTAGTGATTGTAGAAGAAATGAAGTCGCTGGCCGCGGTTGTCTAGCGTTTCTAGGCGCTCAGTCCGGAACCGCGGGACTGCTACGGTCGCAGGTTCGAATCCTGCCTCGGGCATGGATGTGTGTGATATCCTTAGGTTAGTTAGGTTTAAGTAGTTCTAAGTTCTAGGGGACTGATGACCACAGATGTTAAGTCCCATAGTGCTCAGAGCCATTTTTAGAAATGAAGTCACGAATAAGATGCTGCACTCATCGACGGCTTGAACAGTGAATAATGCTGTACAGCGATCTGACACACATGCTAGTAGAAGATATCTGTTATCTTAATTGACTCTTCATTCCATTTGTCGTTTTAAATAGAGTTGGTTGTTGTCAGCCACGGTACAAATGCAACGGGTCCTATGTACATTGTTAAAAAGAGCCTACGCCATCTCAGATGCAGATAGTATGACACTAGAACTGGGTTATCTAAAAGCTGTGTTCAAGCAGAACAGTTATACAGACAATCAGAGCCGTCAAGCTCTACAGATTGGATTTTCGCGGGAACCAACAGAAGATACAAGCAAATCGTTGGCATTCCTAACTTATGCGGGGAGCATATCTTTAAAAATAGAAAGAATTTTAAAGCAATTTGGTTTTAAAGTGTATTGGGGTTGGCTTGTTTTGGGGGAGGAGACCAGACAGCGAGGTCATGGGTCTCATTGGATTAGGGAAGGACGGGGAAGAAAGTCGGCCATGCCCTTTCAAAGGAACGATCCCGGCATTGGCCTTGAGGGATTTAGGGAAATCAAGGAAAACCTAAATCAGGATGGGCGGACGCCGGATTGAACCGTCATCCTCCCGAATGCGTGAAAGTGTATTCCGTCCGCTCGTTGAGACCAGAGCTCTCAGTGAATGATTTGAGTTTCAAAAAGCTCGGGGTGTGCAAGATTCCCTCCCATTGTCGAAAAGCCTATATGGGACAGACGATTCGTAAGGTCCAGGATCGTTGCGTGGAGCATCATCGCCACATCCGTTTATCTCAGTCAGAAAAATCTGCAGTGGCGGAACATTGTACTACTGAAAGATATAAAATGCTCTACGAGGAGACACAAGTGAATGCCCCTGCGTAGCGTTATTGTGACTGTGTAGTGAAAGAAGCCATTGAAATCCGGCTATCTGACAATATTATAAGCAAAAATAGGGGTTGTCCTTTAAGTAAGAGTTGGAGCCCTGTTCCGTTTTACATTAAGAAACAACTGTCGTTGTTTTGGTCATAAAAAATTTCATTAGCGTTTTATATCGATATACCGTTTCCGCGAGCTTTCACCACCGGTTCGTTGTTGTGCCTGTCGCTAGAGGGCAATGATGTTCGCGCACGCGCGGTGGACCCGCGGCCGATGTGTAAAGGAGCCGCCGCGCCGTGTTTGATTTCGGTTCCGGCGAGATAGTGCGACGGCCTACTCAGTTGAAGATGGTGGCTAGGTGGACCGCCGAAATATTGTGTCCAGATGCAGATATGTTCCGGCTGGAGACCCGACTTCAATACAACCAATCACTACGCCGGGGAAGTTTATGGAGCCAATACCAATCATTGGTTACGTTCCGGTACTAGGAGATCATTTGCAGCATGGACTTGTAGGTTCCCAAACAACGATATCATATCATTGGGAGAGAGCTTTTCGTGTGTGGTTTGAAGAACATTCTGAACAATTCAGGAGAATGATTTGGGCACACGACATGAATGTCATCGAACTTTTATGGAACATAATTGAAGCATCAATTAGGGCGGTTCACGAACAACTCAAGTACACATGTTATTTCAAAACGTTATAGTGGAAGTAGGAGCCAGAAGGTGCTGGTGAAATAGCACGCACTGCCAAAGATACCATTTTATTTTAAAACACTTTCTCAATAGTAAATTTTTTAAATCTGGCATTTTGAAAAGAAAATAATTTCTAGTAGCTGACAAATTTTCTTTATCAAAAGGAGATTGCAAGGTATGATGTTAACAACTTCCCAATAATAAGATTTTAAACTTGACACACACACACACACACACAAGACACACACACACACACACACACACACACACACACACACACACATATATATATATATATATATATATATATATATATATATATATATATATATTGCATGGGGGCTTAATTAAATAAAATGCAAATAATTTTAATTTTTTAGTAGCTGACTGTCCGATTACGCTGTCTCGTAAACGGTAGGCCCTGACTGGTATAGTACGCAATCTGACTGCATAGAATAACAACAAAGAAAGAAAGAAAATTTCCGTTAACACAATTAATTAATTAAGTCCCCAGCAACTATAAAACCCACGAAACAACAAAACACAAGTGTAGCTGTTCTGTGTGTGGAAGTGTGATTCAACGTACACATCTGGCAAGGTTCTTCCTCAATAAGACCAGATATTTTAAACATCATTTATACTGAAGTAATTAAAAAAACCAGAAATACTATAGTTGCACATAGAAACCAGAAACACAGTCTAATACAAGAACACGAGCCAAATGCTTTGTTGACTGAACCTGTAACCAATAGGCATTATTGTTCAAGACATTGAAATAATACAAAAAAAAGGAATTTTTTTACCTTCATATATATTGACGAAAAGCACATTACAGCATCCCTAATCCAACAACATCTGGTGTCTAGCCATCAAAACAATATGACAACAGCTGAACAAGCACTCTCCATGGGAACCTCTCAGCAACGACTCACCACTGCTACATCTCAATAAGCACTCTCCACCACGGCTTCTCGATAAGAACTGCCTACTGCTGCATCTCCATAAGCACTGCCTACTGCTACTTCTCGATAAGCACTCTCCACTACCACATCTCAACCAACACTGCCAGTGGAGGCGGCTGAATAAAACTTTTTGGCGCAATCTCTGGCGCTGTGGCTCAGTGTAGCCACCTTTCAATATATATAAAAGACAACAATTTGACAAAAACTCTTTTCAATAGCTGGCAAATTTTCTCTATGTAAAGAATATTGCAAGGTATGACGTTAACAACTTCCTAATTATAAGATTTTAAACTTATCATAAACATATACATATATATAAGGGAACAATTCCTAAAAAAACCTTGAAGTGGCTAGTTTGTACTAAAGTTAAAATAGTTGCTTTCTGCCAATTATATAACTTACATTACACCAGACAGTTGTTACAAGATAAATGTGAATAAGCCAGCACACAAACCTTCACATTAATGGCAGGTCCCAAAAATTTTTCCATATCTCGGTGAGGGAGTGACACGTCTAAAGGGGCCCAGATCACAACAGTCGGATTAGTTATTGGTGGTCTACAGGGCCACAGCAGGTCAGCCCCAAAACTTGCATTACAAGCCACCATCTCACCGAGATACCCAAAACCAGAAGATGTAGCAAGGGCGCTGCCTGTATAGACTCTGTACCACAGAGACACACGACACCGACCCTAAATCACCCAATCAAGGTATGAATGAAATGGTCCGACCAAGAAGCAATTACCACATTCCCACAGACAGGCAAACGAAAACTGTGGTGGGAAGACCCCAACAAAACCACTGATGAAGAAACTCACACACTTCACTAGAACTTGAAAAACACTTACATAAAAACAGTACTCAACTTCTCACACTCCACCACAGCGCCGGGAACACGTTGCACTTCCTGATGCTCGTCGGAGCCTACCGCTTCCTGTGGTTTCAACGATCGATAAGAAGACATACGATCCCACGCGCTTATCTCCTGCATCACGGGTTCTAAGCTTCATAAGCCACGTACATGCGGGTAAGGCAGACTCGGCCCCTGATAGCCAGGAGGTCGGCCAAAGCACGTCGCGAGCAGTTGACGCCACCCAGCAACAGGTCCCCGCTCGCGCCACCACCTCTCTCGGTCACCGCCCAGTACGTACTCCTCGGTCGTCACGTCACCCTACTCTTGCATCACCTCCCGCCAGAGGGCGGTGGCGTTCCAAACAGCGCGCCAAAGCGAAAGCGCCACCGCAAACACTAGACGCGAAGCGAAAGCACTCCATCTGGCGCGCTTTTCGAAGAGCCGGACACAACTGCGGCTTGTAATGGTACTTGAATTACGTAACCATTACGGCACCTCATCTCAACCTCTCGATACCAGCAACATTCTACTGTGTTTCTGTATAGCAGTTAACATATTTCTGAGACAAAATTCAGATTTGATTTCATTAACGTAGAGGTACTGTGATGCATCGATATGTTTATGTTGCAATGATATTATCCTTATGTGTATTCTTTCTTTTGTCACTATGATTTTTGTCGTACTTGTAACTCTGATTTTTGGGCTCGTAAGCGGTTATTAGAGAGTGAAGTCTCGGTCGTCATGTTGAAAAGACGCAAATTGTAGGATGTTTATAAAATGTGAACTTTCACAGTGAGGAAGATATTTTCAAGTATGTTTTATATTGTGTAGTGATGTTTTGTGAGTTACGTGATATTGCAACAAAAGTAATAAAAAAAAGTATAACTTAAATTCAGAGTACTGATTACTTTTTGTACATCACCATTGTGCTAACTTGCAAAAGTTTAATCTTCAAGAATGGTTTATGAAACACAACTATAAAACTTTTGAATATCGCAGAATAACACCTACGCCTGTTTGCATCCGAGCTTTGAATCATCACTACTTGGATTTTCGACGATTGAGCCATGATATTACAACGAGACCAGCGTGGAAAATACGAAAAGATGAGTGCCTAGTTTATCAATTATTTCATGAAATGACTTTATTAACTGTGCTCTAATGACACCTGCCAAATAATATAACTTTGTTGTTGCCCGAAAATGCAGTATATAGCAGCGTGAGCAACGCCACAATCATAATTAATTTCTTATCTATGTTGTGATAGGGTTGTTAAAGGCTCAATAATGGAGACGTCAGATCTGCACAGCATCCTGCACCGGCAACACTCTGGCAATTTGAACGACTATATAGCCATGGCTCAATACTTTCGCAGGGAAGTTCCAACCATGTCAAGTTGCTGCACTACGCCAGGTAAAAGCTATATTTATCACCTCATACCACACATTCTATGATGAAGGAAACCTACAAAATACGTAATTTAACGCAATACAACATTACGGCTCCTCAGTTCAGCTTGTGAGGTAAAAAATGTGTCGCATCCCATTGGATAAGTACGTCGCCTCGAAACGAAAATCTGAAATGTTATATTCATTTCACGTTCCACAGTGTAGTGGAACGGTGGAATTCTATGCGGTGACGTCACCAGCTCTTCGTCCACGTGCGTTTTCACGTCCCGTGAGAGGGCGGCTTAACAGTTTCTTTGTGAAGAACTCCAAGTAACTAAAATCCAAGGCGTATTTGCATCGACTGCCAAAAATGTCGACACAGCTTCGGACGCCTGTATGGAGTGGGAAAACCAATAGAGTGGGAGGTTGTGGAAGCCACCAGTGATTTTCCTCGATGCAGATAGGCGCGCCTCACAGATTCTTCAGAACGCTTCTCGCAGACTGCGACGGAAGAGCGGGCGAAGCCGAGGGTTGGCGGCGTCTTTTGTTGAGTCAAATGAACGGCAGGCCCTCCATTCAATGGATCAACACTTAACTTGGGCTGCGGCGGGCTGAATTATTGAGGAGCATTTACTTACGGGCGCAGCATTAACATTCAGGCGCGCCACCGGCTGAATGAACGTCCCACCGGGCTAACGAGAATTTCGCGCCTGGCTTCTGGAATTAAATATGGCCGCAATCAACACGTTTAATGGCGTTCAGACGGCTTAGAAAGGCCGCATTGCCTCTCCCAGGTAGCTAAGCGAGGCTGCCACGCTACACGAAGTCGCCTGCTTGGTTCTCCGGATAGTGACTTCTCGCAATTCGTGTACTCAGGGTTTCTTCTGGGATTGCATTGCCACGTGATTCAATACGTCTAGAGTTTTTACATATTTTCAAAGGAATAAATAAATTCCTAAGGACTATGCGTGCGAAAATATGAACGAACTTTGTGGTATTCCACCTCATACTGCTACAATATGCCATGGACCTGCATTCACGGTTAACGGTGCCCGGCAGAAAAAGATATCTGAACCATTTTTCTTCAACAGTTACAAAAATCAGCTACGCATGAATGATACAGTAAATAAATAATTGTACATAACGACAACTTTTAGTGAGCTCAACATTAAAGACAGTTATTAGGTATTGTCACATTAGCAGATACTGAACAGTAATTAAGCTTCTGTTGACGCGAGGTCACATTGTGCACGCAATTGCAGTCGGCGATTTGAATGCAGAATACATAAAGCAGCGAGTTTACCGGCAATCTCGTACATCCGTGACGTATCTGTTTCGGCGCTGTGCTGCTGAAGGTGAAGCAATGGAGTGTATTACACAAAGGGTACTGGCGCCCCCTATGCCTGAGTTAGTGAGTATTCCAGATAGTTATCGTTAGTCACGGTCTAGCGCTTCTTGTTGCATATTCAGTACACAGCTGATTTTAGAACTCGGCGCTCGTAATACCTTCATCAGTTACTTGAATCTGAAACGGAGAGTGTGTGGAATATGCTTTCGGCAGATGGATTGCTGGCCGAAAATTTACAGATAAATGATGGTAAAGATACTGAAGCTGGTACCTGTTCTAGAAGTAAATGCATCTAAAGCTGTAAGGAAAATTGAGATGAATGACCTCCAAATTTAACAGCCTTCGTCAGTACATTGTTGTCTGTTCTTGAAGTAACGTAATGTTTCTTGGCCTTAAGGAATACATATTTGCTTACCATATTCTATTACCCAATCGTGATTGTAATTTGAATCAGCATTTCAAACAGAGGCATGTTGAACCTCCAGAAAGTTGACAGACGGATCAATTTCTATATCGACACTTAGTTTGCGTCACTGAGATCATCACTTCAGTAGTATGTGATCAATATAATCTTTGAATAAAAGTAAGATGATTCGGCGGCAGGTGCAAGACCAGAAGATAACTTCCAGATGTCTCTCTTATCGATATCAGTTCACAGGCTGCTATATTAACTGCTTACGGTAGCCATGTGGGCTTCGACAGAGACATCAAATGTAATTGTAAAGGCGTTCTCCACCAGTCTTTTTACGGTTCCGTCGTGCGATTACGTCGCGCACATCATTTGTATAATACGTGTTATTTATTGCTGCTGACTTTGTTTCTATTTAGGAGGACTTTCGAATCAAATAATTGCTGTCTGAAGTCGCATGGTGGGCTTATTGTCCGCCCTGAGGAGACTGTGTATTGGAGGTGATTCCAGTGCTTCCCCACAGCTCCTAATGGCACTGTCCTGTCTTCAATGAAGACTCATTACAAAGTGGCTACCCAATAAGAGTCACGCTACATCCAATTGTAGATAAATTTTGACGTTAATGTAGGGTGTTTCACAGCTCATGTTACACACTCCTAGAAGTTGCATAGGGGACTTAGTAGATCAATTTTTTCAGAGGATCCCACAATCACTAAACGTTTCGTTTCCTTGTTACTAGGAAACCAAGAACTACTCAGTCATGCGGTAGATGTTTCTTACGCAGTTCGCCTGTTATGGTTGGCTACCCACATTCATGAATGGCACAATGATGATATCGCGTTATGTTCCCTATTTCCTTCTGCCTTGTCTTCACGTTTGACGTTGCGTCAGTTGACATTGCAATGATTAATACAACATTAACAGGATGCTTGAGTATACGTTCCCAAATTTCAACGATATGCTGTTAATTTGCGGTGAAGCTTTCCGTAATCGAAGGGAAGCTCAACGCCTGTACTACGAGTACATTCGAAATTGTGTGACGCCATCTCATCCCATGTTTGCCAGAGTAAGGCAACGGTTGTGGGAAAAACTCACAGGCGATAGAGGGAACTGGCGGCGCATTGTCGTATTTGCAAAGAAAGTGTTCCGTCAAATTGAACAGAACCCATCGACGCGTACTCGAGCCATTACACGTGACATGTGTGTGTCTCACTCGTCTGTCTGGCGAATTCTACATGAACAGCAAATCCATTGATATCACATTCAGAAGCTACGTGCCCTGTTACCGGCGGATTTTGGGCCACATGTCGTTTCCTGCACATATTTTTCGCATCCTTGTGATGATTTTTCTCAGTTTTCAAGGCGAGCTTTGTTCACTAACGAAGCGTCTTTCAGCAGGAAAGGTGCTTTGAACTCTCGATATAGACAGATTATGGATCATGAAAACCCTAACGCCAAGTGAACTGAAGTACTCCTGCAACCGGTGCTGGCGAAGTTTATGGAAGATATGCCATTGGACATTTGGCATGAATTGTGATTCCAGCATGATGGAGCGACAGTGCATCTTGTAGCTCGCGTCCGAAACCATCGGAACACAGTCCAAACGGAGAGGGGGATTGCTCGAGGAGGATCACATGTGTCGCCACTAAGATCCCTAGAATTTATCACTTTGTACTTTGTCTTGTTGGGTCATATGAAGGAGGAACATAAGGTTGCACTGATCACGGCAGTAGCAGAAGTGATTAACCATACACGACGAAAGTTGTACAGAGTTTATGTGAACTTACTGCGCAGATACACTGTGTGCACAGAACTTTGGAGTCGTCATATCGAACAGCCATTGTAATATCACAGTAAGCGGGAGTGAAATCTGTACAAAAAAATGGCTGTGAGCACTATGCGACTTAACGTCTAACGTCATCAGTCGCCTAGAACTCAGAAGTAATTAAACCTAACTAACCTAAGGACATCACACACATCCATGCCCGAGGCAGGATTCGAACCTGCGACCGTAGCGGTCGCTCGGCTCCAGACTGTAGCGCCTAGAACCGCACGGCCACTTCGGCCGGCAAATCTGTACATCTTGTTTTATTTGTAACAGGAGAACGAACTGTTTCTCGATATGGGTTCCTGCGTGAACTCTGATATATTAACTCCACTCTACAACATCTAGAAGTGTGTAACATGAATTGTGAAATACGCTGTATATATATATATATATATATATATATATATATATATATATATATATATATAACAGTAAAAATCCGGTTGTAGTTTGAATGCGTACTTATTAGTTAATATTACATTTACTACAGTTAGAGGCGGCCGCAGTGGCTGAGCGGTTCTAGGCGCTTCAGTCTGGAACCGCGCGACGCTACGGTCGCAGGTTAGAATCCTGCCTCGGGCATGGATGTGTGTGATGTCCTTAGGTTAGTTAGGTTTAAGTAGTTCTAAGTTCTAGGTGACTGATGACCTCAGATGTTAAGTCCCATAGTGCTCATAACCATTTGAACCATTTGCTACAGTTAGATGTTGCTGTTCGTCAAACATGATCTTCCATGTACACGGTCCTCGGACAACGATTGTCCTTCACTATATTTCACTGGAGACGAGGTTTATGGCTCCATGTCAGTTAAGAACGATGAACTACATGGCGCGACTCTTGTTTCAATATCATTTCCATATATTAAGTATATAACATCATTATTGTATTCCTCATGTACGTTGCCCTCACGTCGAGCATATACGACACCACGCATTCCACTGACTCATCTTGAAAAAGGCTAATACACACATAAAAAAGTGCCTTGATGAACTTGTGGATAGGCATGCATCAATGCAAGAGGACGTGCTACAGGGTATTACAGGTATTGGTGCAACAGCAATCTGGACCACCACCTTGAAGGTCTCGCTGTATGGTGGTACAGCATGCAATGTGCGGTTTTCATGAGAAAAAAAATGGAAGAAATTATATTTATGCTGATCTCTATTCCGATTTTCTGTACACCTTCCGTACACCTTTCGGAACCGTGTTGATGCAAAACATTTTTTGATGTGTGTATTTCATCTGCCTCTTCTTTCTCATTCTGTGAAATTCCTTGGGTACCTTTCTCACGAAGGGTCCACTTCTCTAACTATTGTTGTAGCTATAACGCAAAGTTAGATTAATTGTTGTCATCAGAGGTGGCAGTTGTGTAAGAGCACAAAAGCACGTGAACACCACAACTTTTGACGCTTTGCGGATTTATTGGTTACTTTTCTTTGAACTCTGTTAAACGTAATGTAGATGCGGTAATCTGAAATACATGGCACTAAGTCTACCGCGCTGTGATACATTGGTCCTCTAGACTCGGTGAAACTTGGCATGAGAGCCACGAGCACACCTTCGCCTGTGGACGTTTTCAGGAACTTCTACGCATGTGCAACTGGCTTGACGTAATTTCCTAACGGGCCAAATACAAACGGATTTCGCTTGCCATAAATCTCGCTAGGCGGTAGCAGACTCCACAGACAAGCCAATTCACTCACTATATAGTAAAATTAGATCAGGCATCAGTATATGTTATAGTTACACTGATAGAAAAACCTGTTTTATCTCATTCTGAATGCGATACAGTATATTAAGTTTTGGAGTCTATCATACAGTAACCCATTTCAGGCGCTGAGAACCATATTATGAGACTGTAGCATTTGTTCATGCTTCTGAATTCTATTGATCTTATTGTGGTGTGTCAGATTCCGTACTGTAGGCCCACATCGTACGTGTATCTGAACATTCACGAAAAGCTGTCCCACTGGTTCCTATGATATTTACTGAAATATGGGGAAGGGTAGGGGTGAGGGTCGAAGACGTTGTGCTTTTGGCCCTTATGGCTCTCAGGAACTCATTTGTATTTTAGACAAGTGACCTTATTGGTAGATAGTACTACTTGAAATTGTTAATCTCCGCTAATGGCACTTTGTGTTTGGAGCTGGTTGTTTACTGTGCAGGAATCGGCTTTCCTGTGCATTGTGAATATGAACTCTGATGAACCTGGATGAAGCACGAACAGAAAGGAAAATTACCAGGAAAAGTCCGAGGAAGAGTCCGTTGTCTCAGAAAGTGAAGAAATCAAACAAGCGTTGACTGTAGTCGGTTGGCTGCTAAAAGTTACAAAGAAATTTATAATAAGCCTTACGTTGATTTGTGGGTGTAGCGTAAGAATGCCTGATTTTCAGCCCGGATGTTAATTCGTTAAGTAATACTTGTATTAGGGATCTAGTACATTTGTCTAAAAAAATAGAAAAAGCACGAAAACTACCGCTTACACAAAAATGAAAAACAGAGAATAGTGAAAGCTAACACATTATTTCGTTCTTGCCGAAATTATGTACAAAACTATTATGTACAAAACAACAAAATTCCACAAAAACGTTTTTTTTTCCTTTTTGCAGACAAGTTATGCATACTACTACTATTATTATTATTATTATTATTATTATTATAATTATTACTGATAGCGGTTGAAGTTGTATAAATGTGTTGATAAGCATAACTAATACATTCTCATCTTCATTTGAATTTAAAAAAAAATGTGAACACCAAGAATGTACACCTACGAGCCGCCACTGGTTGCATTATTCTGCTTTGTATCAACACCACTTTCACTGTAGCACTGTTCTGAGTTACTCGTCGACTAAACAGCTCAACTACGCTCCGCAGCCTCATGCTGTGCTCACCACAGGACACCTCCAGTCCCCTCCCCTCGTGCCATTAGCAGCATGCGACCTTGCATGCAAGAGATTCCTTCTAAGGGAATTAAGCCTCTTTGATAATAAAGTCGCATACAGCAAAACTTCTAAAAGGGTGGGTATGGACCAAGAACTTCTATTGAAAACTGTAATGAAGGGAAACCATCTAGTCATCGATGACTGGAGAAGTTGGTCCCTGTAGCAAATTATCTGTTGCGCTTGCGATCGAGAAGTACTCTACCTACAGATTCCCGCCGCTTTTTACTTTTTCCACAGAATTTGGATTAGCATATTACCTGCAGTATTTTTCGAAAATCTTAGAGAGTTAGGTTTTAAAATTATTGTAACTGTTAGCTCTACAACTGCCTGAAAGTTATCAAAATTTACTGTACTTACACAGTCGCCTAATTGTACTACTTGTTTAAGCAGACATTGTCGATGATTTTAATAAACATCTGATTCTGTTTGTTTTTTGAACAATTGACGTAATTGTGGGCACAAAAAAAGTATTTTTAGTGTCTCCCGTTGCACATGTTAAAGTAGTGAGAATAAGAGAGCCAGTGAAGAACGGGGTAAGGGTATGTACTGTTTGTGTAAGCTTACAGCATTACATGTCAGCAAACAGACTCGGCAGCAAGTTAACGTTTCTGGAAAGGGAGTTCGCCACACATTACTCAGAAGCAGAACACGCTCAAGGTCTCCCAGACACAAGAATCCCCTATTTTCTCATATTTTTGCACTGCTATACAGCAACTCAGCTGGGTACTTATTTATATTTCTTAGGAGATTGTGGTATTTCTGAACTCTTCTGTAAGTTGCAAGGACGCCTCACGTTTTGCAACCAAGAGTAATTTAGTACTTTGATGATATGAATAAAATAGTCTCCAAATGTGTGTAGCTATCAATCTTTTGCTTCTCTACTTAATAATTGCGGATAGAAAGAACAAATGAAATGAAGTCAGTCAAAAAGTATTCTCTTATATCAACTATTTTTTAAACTTATTGAGAATGTCCTCAAAAAGTTGTCAATGAAAAAGCGGTGATTGTAAGTGAGTGCAAAGAGTCTCTGAACACTACAGTATACAACAGCAAGAAGATTAGAATGGGTGAAGAATCTAACTGAAAAACAAAGACAGCATACACCGTCGAAAGAAGACGGACATATAGAGTCATACAGCAGAAGAATCGAGAACGTGCCAAAAAACTACTGAGGAAAACTGAGAATTCAAGGAAATTATCTTGCTCCTTCTTTCTGCTGTGAAGTATTGCCAGAGGCACATAGTAACAGATAATGAGTAAATAATGATTCCTTCAAGTGCAGCAAGTAGATGCCTTTGGAAGATTTTTTGACAAAGTATTAAATCATGAAGTTTATGTAGAAATCGAAGAACCAGAGACATCACAGATAATGGAAGAAGTTCCTGAGCCAACATCAGATGCAATAAAAACCATCATGAAAGCGCTTGAAAACAATATGGCTCCAGGCGATACTGACTTCAAGGCGGAGTTGTTTCCATACTGGGATGGGGGGACGGGGGGAAGCGGTGATATAAGGTCTGAGACAGCTTATGGCAGAAATATGGTCAGCTGAGGAGATCTCTGCAGAGGGGGAAAAGGCTTTTGTATGCCCAATTTTTAAAAAGTGCGATGTCATGAGAGTGTGTAAATACCGAGGCATCTCATTGCTGGGGATAGGACATAAAAGTTTACACTACTCTGACACTATGTCGACTAAAGGCATTGCTCGGAGGGGTTGTACGCCTACGTCAGTGTTGATTTAGCCTCGGACTGTCAACCACCGACCACATCTTCAGACTGAAATAAATGATGGAGATGTTTTATGATTTTCATAAATGCGTACACACCATATTCATTAGCTTCCAACAGGCATACGAGACATTAATCACCCAGACCTCCAGGAGATAACAAAGGATTCCAGCATACTAAGCAAGTACATTAGAATGACTGCAGCTTCTTACAGTGGTTCAAGTTGCCAAGTACACCTTGCGTATCAACTGTCGGCACCATTCGCAATAAAGAATAGATTGAGACAGGGAGACCCTGTTCCGTTCTCTGGTGCTGGGAAAGGTGAGTTGCGCAGTTGGCTATAATACACTCCTAGAAATTGAAATAAGAACACCGTGAATTCATTGTCCCAGGAAGGGGAAACTTTATTGACACATTCCTGGGGTCAGATACATCACATGATCACACTGACAGAACCACAGGCACATAGACACAGGCAACAGAGCATGCACAATGTCGGCACTAGTACAGTATATATCCAACTTTCGCAGCAATGCAGGCTGCTATTCTCCCATGGAGACGATCGTAGAGATGCTGGATGTAGTCCTGAGGAACGGCTTGCCATGCCATTTCCACCTGGCGCCTCAGTTGGACCAGCGTTCGTGCTGGACGTGCAGACCGCGTGAGACGACGCTTCATCCTGTCCCAAACATGCTCAATGGGGGACAGATCCGGAGATCTTGCTGGCCAGGGTAGTTGACTTACACCTTCTAGAGCACGTTGGGTGGCACGGGATACATGCGGACGTGCATTGTCCTGTTGGAACAGCAAGTTCCCTTGCCGGTCTAGGAATGGTAGAACGATGGGTTCGATGACGGTTTGGAAGTACCGTGCACTATTCAGTGTCCCCTCGACGATCACCAGTGGTGTACGGCCAGTGTAGGAGATCGCTCCCCACACCATGATGCCGGGTGTTGGCCCTGTGTGCCTCGGTCGTATGCAGTCCTGATTGTGGCGCTCACCTGCACGGCGCCAAACACGCATACGACCATCATTGGCACCAATGCAGAAGCGACTCTCATCGCTGAAGACGACACGTCTCCATTCGTCCCTCCATTCACGCCTGTCGCGACACCACTGGAGGCGGGCTGCACGATGTTGGGGTGTGAGCGGAAGACGGCCTAACGGTGTACGGGACCGTAGCCCAGCTTCATGGAGACGGTTGCGAATGGTCCTTGCCGATACCCCAGGAGCAACAGTGTCCCTAATTTGCTGGGAAGTGGAGGTGCGGTCCCCTGCGGCACTGCGTAGGATCCTACGGTCTTGGCGTGCATCCGTGCGTCGCTGCGGTCCGGTCCCAGGTCGACGGGCACGTGCACCTTCCGCCGACCACTGGCGACAACATCGATGTACTGTGGAGACCTCACGCCCCACGTGTTGAGCAATTCGGCGGTACGCCCACCCGGCCTCCCGCATGCCCACTATACGCCCTCGCTCAAAGTCCGTCAACTGCACATACGGTTCACGTCCACGCTGTCGCGGCATGCTACGAGTGTTAAAGACTGCGATGGAGCTCCGTATGCCACGGCAAACTGGCTGACACTGACGGCGGCGGTGCACAAATGCTGCGCAGCTAGCGCCATTCGACGGCCAACACCGCGGTTCCTGGTGTGTCCGCTGTGCCGTGCGTGTGATCATTGCTTGTACAGCCCTCTCGCAGTGTCCGGAGCAAGTATGGTGGGTCTGACACACCGGTGTCAATGTGTTCTTTTTTCCATTTCCAGGAGTGTATAATGATGGAGATGGTTGGTGGTGGTGGTTAGTGTTTGACGTCCCGTCGACAACGAGGTCATTAGAGACGGAACGCAGGCTCGGGTTAGGGAAGGATTGGGAAGGACATCGGCCGTGCCCTTTCAAAGAAACCATCCTGGCATTTGCCTGAAACGATTTAGAGAAATCACGGAAAACCTAAATCAGGATCGCTGGAGACGGGATTTAACCGTCGTCCTCCCGAATGCGACTCCAGTGTGCTAACCTCTGCGCCACCTCGCTCGGTAGGAGTTGGTTGGAAGTTAAACAATCCTTGCAATTGCAGATGATGCCGTAATGTGGGTGAAACACTGAATGAGGTGACAGCAGATACATTCCGATTTATGCTAGAAGCTGGCAAAATCGTGTTACTGGTCAACAACGAGAAAATAAAGTAGATGGTAGTATTTGGTGACAAAGTGATATGGATGCCATCAGTACAGATGGTCACAGTTTTGAAAGATTCGAAACATTCAGGTTCGAACGATCAATATTGTCGAATAAATGTGAGCTTGAGAAGGAAATTCAACAAACAATAATAAATGCAAACTGGGTGTAGTACCGTTCGGATCACCTATACATTTCACGCATTGTATCCCAGGAAAGTAAGACACATCTGTACATGTCACTAGTGCGACCAGTGATATTGTATGGATATGAGACATGGGCAAGTACACTGACAATACAGAGCTCTTCCGTGCATCTAAGAAGAAAATTTTAAGAAAAATTTGTGGGCCAATATACAGTACAGAAACTGCAAGATGCGAAAAAAGGCACAACGAAAATCTGTATGGGAGGTTTAAGAAAGCTGATACTGGGAGATTGGTTGCAAGAAGAAGACTACAGTGGGCAGGACATGTTCTCCGAGCAGAGGGTACTCTCCCTATCAAAGTATTAGTACATGCTAGTACATCAGCCAATAGGCAGACTTGCAAGAGCTCATATATGAACGAGGTTGAAAGACAGAAGATTGGTGACGCTTGAAGCAGATCGAACAGCCTTAATTGAGGATGACAGACGTAGATGGACGAATGAATGTAATCAGTAACTGTGATGTTACAATTTAGTCAGGGTTTGTGGACTGAATATTTTGATAATATATTTATGTTTTACGTTCATGTAATTGTATACTTTTGTCTTCTGTCATGGGTCTAAGTCGCCTGTTCATGCACTATATATGGTCTTTTGAAAGTGTCTATGTGTTGTGTGTGTGTGTGTGTGTGTGTGTGTGTGTGTGTGTGATAGAGAGAGAGAGAGAGAGAGAAAGAGAGAAAATATGTATTTATTGTAATATCGCTGCATGTACAAATGGATATTTTTTAATTTATCATGAAAGAAAGAGAAGTGATGGCCCTGTTGGTGCAAGATCAGAGTATTACAACGAGGGCGATAATGGATGACGTGGCGATGAGTCATGGATTGGCTGTCAACGTTTTGGACATTTCGAACACGACAAAGGTCGCCCCCAACCGGGTTCCGCACACTTTAGCGTCACTGCTCATTGTGCACAGGGCACAGTCGGACCTACTGCTGCTTTGAACTATCAAATTTTTCACAAGCTGCGACATTGTCGCGAATAAAACAATGACCCGTACATAGCATTAATTTCCTTTAATTTACGTCTATGGTCACAAACGTTCTGTTCACAGATTATCGGTTTCGGTCTATAATGCCCATCTTCAGATCTGTGTTTTATAAAACCATTAAGACACTACTTTATAATATACATATCTGAAGATGGTCATTACAGACCGAAACCTGTAATCTGTGAAAAAAAGTTTGTGGCCATAGACGTAAATTAAAGGAAGTTTATTCTATAAAATTTGGTCTCACCCCTCGTAGTTTCACCCAGTGACATCTTCCTCTTTCCTCATATGAAAACTCACTGCGCGGCAGACATTTCCAATATGACAACAAGGTAATTTTCAGAGTCAAACGTTTCCTGAACCGTCCATATGCAGACCTTATAACCAACGCCTGCACCACGTCAACCATTAAGAGGATAAATTTGTCGCACTTATGGTTGCAGGATCTGTGTACAGAAAGACTTGTCTCATCACCACCTTTCGTGGTAGTAGCCTGTTTCTTTTGGGGTGGTAACTGAACCGTCTTCCTGCCTTACCTTCAATACATATTATAAAGTCAAAACGAATGTAAGAGTATGTAGACATCAACGTTAGTGTGTTCTACATCTTCCCCTGAACCCTTGCACCGATATCAACCTAACTTGGTACACAAATGACCTAGTGTCTGGAATCACTGTGTGGGGTAAGAATCACCTACCTATCAAAGGGGTTGGTGTGTGGTTGAAAAACCAATGGAGTTCACGACGCACGAATTCCCATATTTCAATCATTCAGTATTTGAAAATAAGAGTGCATATAAACATGCAACATTCCTTACACGTAATTTCAAACCTTTTCGAAAATTTAATTGCCGACAACTCCCATAAATGATGAAATGAAAATACTTTATCGCTTGCTACATTTTCGCTGTTCATGGACTAAAACTGAAGCATAACGTTTTAACTTATTACTTATTTACTATTGAGCATATTTAGGACAAATTTTTTTGACACTGGTCACACACGTCACTGAATGCACCTTGAAAAATGTATCATTGTACGACTCATAGTTCAGCAGATATGAAGACATGAACAATGAGACGCGTGAAAAAATGTCACATAATCCAATACTTTTAATTTATTACTTCATTGCTACTAACATTATTCACAACATATTTCTGAAACAGTAGCTCATATACCACTGGATGTACCCACTCACTTCTATTACTATACAGCCTACAGTTCAAGATATACGACACCTTAAACACTGAGTTGCGTGAAAATTATACCGAAATTCGCTATAGATACAGGCGAAATATGTGTAAAATACGTCTAAAGCATATAAAGTACATGTGAAGTATATTTGACATGTGCGTATGCGGTAAAGGCGCGGATAAAAACTCATACTTAATCCCTGGAAAGATATCAGCTCGTTACTACAGTCTGGAAAGAAATATTGTCGGAGTAAGAACCGTGAGCGTTCTATTGGGGTGAGCGTGATAATGTGAAGACAAAAAAAGAAAAAAAAATGGTTCAAATGGCTCTGAGCACTATGGGTCATTAGTCCCCTACAACTTATAACTTCTTACACCTAACTAACCTAAGGACGTCACACACATCCATTCCCGAGGCAGGATTCGAATCTGCGACCGTAGCGGTCGCGCGGTTCCAGACTGAAGCGCCTAGAACCGCTCGGCCACCAGCGGCCGGCAATGTGAAGAGAGAAGGGGGCAGGAGGAGATGGGCAGACAATGAGGGGAATGGAGGAATTGGGCACAAGCAGGAGGGGAAGAGGAGGGGAAGAGAGGATGTGAAGAGATAGGGTGATGGCTTCGGTTTAACCCAGCAGTACGATAATTGCTGCGGAGAAACACGATTACGCGAGCGGCAAAAATATTTCTTCCCCTAGCATCTCGACGACACCAATTCAGCCAAGAGTCGAAATTTGTTGAAGACGAACTAGTGGATTGATGTAGCGTTATACAGTGGTTTTTAACGTCACCTTACGATGCAAGGTTCCAGCGCGTCTTCACATTTTTATACTGCAGATAAAACTTGAAGAGCGCAGCTTCTGAGCTACCACGTAATTACTAGCGTTGACTTAGCCTCACGTTGAGTATCTTCTCTGGGAAAAAATGAAACGAATTCAGTAACTCAATACTCCAGTATTGAGTCTCTGAAGAAAGGGGATCCTAAAGAAGATCTCACGACCAGTGCAGTAACGTTGGAAAGGTAGGAGGGATAATGAGTGTGTAGCAGCTGGTAAGCTTACGAACTCGAGTAGAGACGTGGACGCGGTCTCTGCTGGGATAGCCCCAGCACTGACCACCCACTGTGCCGACACGTCCATTGTCCATTGTTCCGGAGTAATAGGGCGGTAATGGGGACGCAGCCAGCTGCCGACTCCAGTCGACGCCGACTCTGGAGGCGTCTAGAGGCGCAGGCTTAATAGTTCCATTAAGCCGTGCCCACTGGGCCACGCCTCTTAATGTTCGACCCCTTCCACGTCCACCGGCATTCCCTCCGAGTTTTCTGGAGCTACGCGTGCAATTTCAAACACTAAGAGTGAGCTTTCGGTTGCCTGAGAAGAACTTTTTAGTTCTTTTAATGCCACCGAGTCGGTGAGCCGTTTCTTCTTGTGATTCTATTGTTATTCCTGCATAATAGCGGCACCGAAATGCGCTTTAAAGCACTTCCTTAAAAAGAGCCGCCAATTACGACAATCTGAGAATCCAGCGAGCTCGAAAGCGTGAGTGCACTGTGGCGCAAGGGAAATTATAAAGTAGAATTTTAACGGCGTCTTGCACTCACAACGCAGACACTTGAGGACTAAATACCAGGTTTTCCAGTAGCTGGATGGAGAGAAGAATTAGCAAGGGTTCTTTTATTGCAAAGAAGTTTGCATGCCTAGCACAGTTATTTTCTTTAATATTACGGAACTGTACTCTTCTCTGTTCGTACCAGCTACATCGTATCGATTTTGAAGGAAAGGGAAAAGTGTCTCAGTTTTCTCCAGAGAAATCTTTACACACACACACACACACACACACACAAACACACACACACACACACACACACATACGCAAACCACACACACACACACACAGACACACACACACACATATATAGTAAACATAATTGATGATACTTTCGCCTCAAGAAGTCTTCTGTTACCTTGTCCGTACTGGCTTGGAAAATGTAAGGAGTGGTCGACGTGGGAATCAACAAAGGGAATTAAAAGTGTGTTACAGATCTGGTGTAGGTTACCTCACACGAGTGTGTTGGTGTGACGCATATATGTTATTTTCTAGGTTCATAGCCAAAACAGCACAATGTCAAAACTCTGGGAGGAGAAAGGAAATGCATAACAAGTGGTTCAAATTGCTCTAAGCACTATGGGACTTAACATCTGAGGTCATCAGTTCCCTAGACTTAGAACTACTTAAACCTAACTAACCTAAGGACATCACACACATCCATGCCCGAGACAGGATCCGAACCTGCGACCATAGTAGCAGTGCGGTTCCGGACTAAAGGGCCTAGAACCGCTCGGCCACAACGGCCGGCATTGCATAACAGGTCACGTATGTATTCTTGGTGGTTTTTCTGGTATCTTGTAGCGTTCGTATTGAATACCAATCTCATGTGCAACGATTACACCGTGCACAAAGCGGTTTCCTTGTAGTTTCACCGTGTGTATTAGAAATTAACACAAATTGTTTGAGAAGGTTTTTCAGTAAACAAAGATTTAGCGTGGAACAACGAGCTTGAAACTGAAATCGGCTTAGGGCTATCTGTGTTGTTTCCTCATTGGGTAACCATCTCATTACACACGAATTTCTTTCGAAAAGAAACTCTGATGAAGCGGTTAGTCGAGTTTTGTTCTAGATTGCGTATAAAGTTCATAGTTTACACATTTTTGTCGGTATGGTAGGACAAGTAGTCCTGTTGGATGTATTTAAATTTGCATTTATTGCCGGCTGCACCGCAAAATGGCTGACGCAATATCTCATGACGATCGTAAGTGAAATTTAATAAGCCATTGCCTACGCAAGAACGTGACAGGAATACAGAGGTGAAGGGGCAACACTGTAATCTACCGACAAAGTAAAGTCGATAGGAAATGTTGGAATCTGAAGCAAAAACAGTAGATTCACTGCCACAGTCAGTATGGAAATTAGAAAGCCACTTTCCTACAACAACTAAATTCTAGGTCAAGTTTTATACCAGTCTCCTGGCACAATTAAATCAGTTTTTCATACATACCTCCTTCCATGTGACAAATTATTTTTCTTCTTAACCTTCAGTCTGCCGACTGGTTCGGTGCAGCCAGTGATGATTTCCTATACTGTCTCTGACTCTTCAACCCAGAATGATACCTGCATTTTTTGCTTCTCTTACAATCTATGGGGATTCCTTTTTTTCATTATCAGCCGGTTTAAGTGCCAGCAGACTCCTATAAAGCCGATGTTAGAACGCTACAATTCTCTTCCGATTTTCCAACAGTCAACAGCCACTTCCATACAGGGCCGTTCTCCAGGCGTGCAACCTCAGAAATTTTCTGTCTTGAACTGAAGCGAGGCCGACTCGACAACATTTTTCCACACAAACTACTTCTCATTTTGCACCCCTTCTCCACATCTTTTACCTCGCATGCTTCCACCTGTGTCAGTTTTCGCTACTTATATTGATACACATTGCATACAAATATTTCATTTCGCCTCATTGGCTTCCCGCTCAGCTTGGTACTCAAACGACCGGTACTAATTATGACAAATACTGTACAGAAATATTACAGTTGTGATGAGTCAGGCACCGCTTTCAGATTGGCACCCCATGCTGTGGTAGGTGTTGCTTGGGGTGAAGTTGTTCCTAAAACGAAGCCTATATTTGACTTATTTTGGCAAGAAATGCTCCCTTTACGTGTGGCACTCAACCCTTATACGTAAACTTTTATCCTTCCCCCATGCGTTGTTTACTTTCCACAGCAACGAAACTCCTACGTTTCATCTAAAACATGCTCTCCACTTCTGACGTTAAAATGTCGCTAATGAGTAATCACATTTATGGTACTCATCCATACTTCCGTTTTTCCTTCTTTACTCTAAGTCCAGTTTCTATCTTCAGCGGGCTATTCATTCGATTTAAGGAGAATCCCTTAAGGAGGCAGAGAATGTCATCCGCGAATCTTATCATCGATGGTCTTCCATCCAAACTTCTAATCACACTTTCATTTTATTGCCTTCATCAAGTCTTACACGTTACAGTAAAGTATTTCTTTTTTGGTCTTTCAATCTCATCGTTTTCTCCTAGTTGCAAATATTGTACACTGTACTTTTCCCCGCAGCGTATAGCTTTTTTCTCAAGATTTTCCACCTATGCTCAACTTCGCGTTGTCATGTTCAACAGAAACAATGAAAGCGTCTTCTATTTCTTAAACTCCCACCTCCATCAGAATGCATGAAGCTAGAACTGCCTCTTTCATTCTGTTACGTTTCATATTAATTCTCATATTTATCCAATCTGGCTTTCTTCAATACCGTGTGAACGTTATTTGAGCTGTTTGGGGAACGACCTTAGTTATCGATTCCATAGAAGCGACGCTGCATTTGCTTCGTAGCTGAAGATTCAGTTTGCACATAGCGTTGGACCGAGCGAAGTGGCTCAGTAGTTAGCACACTGGATTTGAGTTCGGGAGGGCGACGGTTCAAACCCGCGACCGGCCATTCTGAGTTAGGTTTTCCGTGATTCCCCTAAATCACTTCAGGCAAATGCCGGAATGGTCTCTGTGAAAGGGCACGGCAGATTTCCTTTCCTCACCGGAAGGGACCGATGATCTCGCTAACTGGTTGGCTCCCGCAAACCAACCAACCATAGAGTCGGCTGGTGCTTGGTTTCGGCAGGCAGTCAGCTGGTGGACGAAAACGAGAGGTGGAACCTCTTAGCGTTGCGGTCAGTTGGCAGTGTCAGTTAGCAAGAGACAGACATCCAATGCTGTCTCTCTCTCTCTCTCTCTCTCTCTCTCTCTCTCTCTCTCTCGCTCCCTCCCTCTCTCTCTCTCTCTCTCTCTCTCTCTCCCTCTCTCCCCTTCCCTCTACCCCTCTTTCATTTTTTCTCGCTTATGTATATGAAGAACGGTGCGCTAGAGTAAGCTACTCATGTCCCCTTCCAATACAGCCACACCCCGAAGTGACGATTACATGCTATCGTGACTGTCAGTTGTGGCTGCCAGTGAAATTAGACTGCAAGAAGCGGAGTTGTGGAATTTGTTTTGCAAGTTACCGGTGCTCAATAATACATCTGGTACTGATGAAGGCTAATCAGTATATTCGTTCCTAGCGCGGGAACATAGCAGCGGACATGAACGTTATATTGTGCCTGATCGGAGTTTGTGCGTCGTTGCTCTTTAAGTATTTGGTTTCTCACGGCGTTGTCTTTCTTAGTTATGGTGTCTTTCGTGGGTTTTGTGTGAGGCTGCATCCTCGAAGAAAATTGTGTATCTTCAAGCTGTACTGCTGAGTGTATTTGTGTTTAATATGAGTTCAGGGCTTCCTACTCATCCCATTTGCTTGGAAAATAGTATGAAGCTTAGTGCTTTTGTATCGATTACTTGTGTTTCCGCTGTGTGTCCTTAGGCAATGTTAAACCGTTGTAATATTTTACCAAAAGCATTATTTATTTAACATATTTTTAAATGTGCAGTGCAATGTTGGCCCAAATACAGTTTTATTAAAATTGTCACATTTAACTTTTTTAAATATTTAGTGCGCTGTTGTCACCAGGAATATATAAAAGCTGGCTGAATATCATTGTATAAATGTAAAGGTATTCATGTGTGCTTGTAATTTATATGCTTGAGAAGCAATTTTGAAGCTTAGCTGATAAACATTAATTCCTACTCTTTTTAAATGTTTTTTAAGTTCTTTTGAAGATGAAGACAGATATGCCTTCTCATTAATTGAACCTAAGCTCTAATACTTTGGTCGATTGTAATTTAGTTCTTGCAACCAAGTTTTTATTAATAAATATGATTTATTGAATTTCTGTGTTTAAAACAAGAACATTCCAAATACCATGAAGAGGCTCCGTAAGGTTTAACTTCTCTTCCGAACGTTCGATGATAATCTCAGTATTCACGAGTTCTGCACTAGTTCCTTTTTTAAGATACACTGCTATCAAACTCAGGCATTAATTTAAAAAAAAGTGTCAAAACTCGTTCCTATATGATATTTGACACCTTCCAGTTCCTATTCTTCGAAATAACAAATTCAACTTTTCCAGAGTGATGAAAATCATAAACTGAAGTAGAACCTATTAATAAAAAACAGTCATCAGAAAATGGATTAAACTTATGAGCTGTGATAATATTTCAATTGCGGTCATCTACCATTATTCGTTATAAAGCCCCATTCTATTTAGCCTTCCCTAATTCAATGTCTCGTTGACTTCTGCTATCTGTAAATTGTTCAGATTCTTCAAATCTTCAAACATTATATACTGTTTATCATTTCCAGCTATCCCCCAAATACTAATTCCTTATAGTGTTGAAATGTGGGTGTATGCTGGCTGAGCTCAAACAGCCAAAAAAAAAAAAAGGTATCGTCAGGCAAAGCCGCTCTTTCTTCCTCAAAATGCTTAATAGCAGTTATCGGAGGAGTTTCGACTTTTTGGTGGTTTGCGAATCAGTATGAGCGGGATAGCTGTTCAGAAGAAATAAAGCTGAACAGTCGTAACAGAAAGTTTCACGTCTAATCAGATTCCAAGAGAGGAACTAACTGTTGCTCTAGAATCCTTTTACTGGAAATACATTTTGATAAGAATATTGTTGAGACCAATCGGAATAAGTTCTCATCAAGGGCCACGGAAGCCGTTAATAAAGAACACGAATGTCAGAACCAAACTCTGAACTCTTGAATCAAAAGTAAGCAGACACACAGGATGAATCTTTCCAGCTTGCCAGGAAGGTAAAGAAAGTTTGACAGAATTCCATTAGGAGATACTTTGCATCTGTGCATTCTACGAGACAGCATGACTTAGCGCTGCGTCATTCAAGACTCAGGTTAAGGTATCCCAAGCAAAACATTGTCTGTTAAGTGTTTCATTTATCACAAAGGCATTCTTAACTAACACGCAGGAAACCAACCCTTAGGTTATTATTAACTGTTTTGCAACCTAAATTTTCACTGAAAAGAGCTAAATTCTTTTACTTCAATAACATTTGGCTAAGGTATTCATTTGTGGTGTAAATGGTAGCCATCATTAACTTATCTGTGGTCTAAAATAGATGATTTTGTGAAAATAAAAGTAGTTGTGTTATATTCCCAATTCAGTGCAGCAGCTGACTCACCTAACGGTCCAAACTCTACTGGATGTAAACTCTGCGCTCATGTGCATTACTTTACTTAGTCAGATGAAAATTTTTAGCACTTAAATCGACTATTATAACTAACAATTGTGCTAACTATAACTAATTAGGCACTATACAAACAGCTCGCTCTAAGCCGCTTTAAGTGGAAGTTAATATATTGACTAGTTCATGAAATACCCGTAGTCACTTTGAAAAAGTACTTATTATCTAAAAAACTTGCCAACAGCTTTCCTTACGTGTCAGCGCTTCCAACATCTCCTACATTCCTCCTATTATTTCTGGCTCTCATACTGAATTACAAACATACCAATAGTTCGCCCGGTGCTATGTCTACATATAATCCTAAAATTAACCTTACACCAAAGCAAACCATTAAATAATCCAACACCTTAATAATGCTTCACTGATGCCAGTCAGTTCTTCTAAATATGGTGCTTTGTTGCTATCACTATTCTTTGAGCACTGTGTTAGAAAAAGACATTTACGTCTTTGGATTTATCTTGCAATGAGTGTCCAACTATCTTCGGAAAGCTCGCCTGAATATGGTATCGCCTTTTTCAGGGCAAGAATGAAACTTAACAAGCATTACCTAGCGTTACTAGAATGTTGTTGTTTCCCCAGAAGAATCTTAAAGATCGCAATAAGCGTGAGTAAACACTTTTAAAATGTTTGTAAATAATTTATACATCAGTAATTTGTTTTCTCCATTGCTGAAAAGCAACAATGTTCACTGCAGCATACCCCACCTACTTTTTATGGGCATTTCAGTGATGGTAACGATAAAAGTAAATGAAAAACCGGTATCTCATTCACTGAATACTGTGTGTTACAGATGCAACGCCTAAAGTGAACCTACAGTCATCAGAATACACGTTTGATATTTACATACATAAGTCTCTTAATTCAAAGTGCTGTTTTTGAATCTGTAGGTGAATGAGAACACTACTTTCTCCTCAACTGAGTGAATGTGTAATAGTAAATTGTCTGCTACCAGCTGATGATAGTTAAAGACTAATACCTGAATAACCAAACTTATAATTTGTGAAGAACAAGTTTCAAATAAGTAATAACAGTTTAAGCCATTTCCAGTAAGTATTCATTAAAGAAGTGTACAAGTGGGATATTTACCTCAGACTGACCAGTTATTGACCATATTACGTATTTCCAAATAATGTGATTAAAGAGTGCTGCTAAGGTGATCAGTCATCCTGAAGGGCGTGGAAATGCAATTTAGATTGAACGCAAGCGAGTACAGTGTATGTCCTCCACTCTTGGGAGTACTTCATCCAGTGCACATCTGCGCGTCAGTACCAAGCGCTACGCAACATTATCCAATTACCACTCTTCAGATGAAGAGATATGAATTTTTTGAGAACAAAATTAGGCTGCAAACAGTACAAGTGTAAAAACTTCCACAGTTCATTAACTTCGTTATTAGTCTGCAATTGACAGTCTATTCCCATTTCGAGTATGCAGCAAACAATAGCTACTAGTCTGATTTGCTTTTAATTGAAACACGCAACATGAAAGCGATTTTCATATGTGAAAACTACCATAAAACAGACTGACACAGCACTTATGCAAACAGTCATTTTAAAGGAAACTCTGCAACTGTTACTCATAAAGCCTATGGCACTTGTTGTTTGTTTGTTAGTTATATGAGCGTTAGTATATTTACACACGGCATCATTGGTACACAAAATAAATTTCAGCAAGCACTTTCGTGCAAAAAATATAACAAGCAGACGCAAAATCACACTACGACGCTAAAATTAACTTCTTCTAAGCAATGTTGTGATACAGCTAGTTAAGACAGAACGATGCAAAGGAGAAGAAATTGTTTTTAACGTTGTTGAAATTATCTTGATTGCTCTTCAGAAGCTACCTGATAATAGAATCTTTGATCATGGCCATCACAAGAGGCTGTTCAGGATTTTCTGTAATCAGGAATATCCAAAATACATTGTAATATTTTTTCATTCAATCTTTTCATACCAGTACCACAATGTTTAATTTTCATAGCTAGAAATCCGGTGCTGATCACTTTTCGACAATAAGCTGCTTCTGTAAATAATGATGTTTTCGTAAAGGCTCTGAAATGTAACATCACTGACGCAATAAGGCCATCACTCTCTTCTAGCACGATTAAGTATTGCTCAGCTGAACTACGAGTTATGCTGAGTAACGTCAATACGAATTCTTTATATTGGTAAAGGGAACATACCGGAGGTTGAAACGTTGAAGGCTAAACGGAGAGATGCTGAGAATAATAACAACTGGGAAATGAAAAGCGAAAAGAAACTTGTCGTGGGACGGCTGTGATGAAGGCAACACTCGGCATGCAGCAGCAGAGTAACATTAAACACTACGACTGAAAATTCCGTACCACAAAGAGCAACATGTGGCCGTAAATAATAAACTGAATGAAGGGTGGGAATTTTAACTAGTAAGAAATGACTTCCGAAAAAATTCAAATGAAGCTTTATATTCAACAGTAATACTTCAAAAATTAACTGAATGTTCACAATCGTATTTAGATTACCTCAAGAAATAATTTTATGAAAGGGGAATCTCATCTTCCCGTCAGAGCAATCCATACAACAATTCAACTATCTGAGCTTCGTTACTACAATCTCAGTAACACAAAAGAATGCTAGGTACTTGTGTGCCTACCTCAATTTTTCAACATTCAAGTAATATCCAAAAATAATCTCCTTAGCTTCTCTCGTCATTATCATCAAAAATATTCATATTCCAATTCCATCAATCGCATATCACACTCATAAAGAAAATTTCCTGACCATTCTTCGAAGTATGACTGTTCCTGTACAGTGCTCCAATTAGAATGCACGTAATTTTGATAGCGCCCTCTGGCAGAGGCAGTGTAGTAACACAAAGATATTGTAACAACAATCATAGACTAATTGGCTACATGGTTTTGCTCTGTATGAGCTATGCATATCGATACTTACGTAAGAAACAGAATTTACAGTGCGACCCATAATAATATGCATACCAGATAACGTCTGCAGTACCCTCCATAGAAATATTAAACAGCTCTACGATTTAATCAGAAAGCTCTAAACACCCGACAATGTAGTTATTCGCCATGAACATCCATACCATGGACGATTTAGTATCGACATCAACTTAGTCTTATCTATGTCCCATGTTCATACCAAAGCCGCAGATCAGTCCTATGGGCTGCACATCAGTTATGGGTGAGAAGTGAAATTCAAATATGTCTCACTAGTCCAGAAAGAGAGACGTTTATTCCTCACTCAATGCAAGTGCGTTTTCCCCTATAGTAAAACAAGTGCTGCGACAATGATCAACTGTGATACGTATCACCTAATAGGGGCCGATGTGAAAGCAAAGTCATTGCTTTGTTATAATATAACAATAGACGAACGCGGTATAATACCGCGAAATTGGTTCAGGAACTGAATATGACTGTAATCAATAAAGGGCAGTCCGACATATTTACAACTAGTGACAGTGCAGAGGCCAATACATATAAGCACACATCCCGCAGCGGGCAAAAATTTTACGTCATGGGAGGTTAAACATAACCTTTGATGTGAGAAGAGTAACAGAAGCTCTAAAAATAGTGTAGTCGATACGGACTTGGAGGACTGGTATTTAAAGAAAACAAACGTGAATGTACCTACTGCAGAAATAGCTTTCTCCGACGTACACCATTTACTAAAGAACATAGATCTGAGACAGCATGCTTTACTGAGTTCCTTGGACGTATGCAGGCAAATCACATCCTGAAAGGTTATACACGGCTGTTCTTAGGACACTTTGGAATAGGAACATAGGGACGCAGACAATATTCTGTAACGTAAGGAGGAATTTCCAACGCTCAGTATGGCGGGAGTTAAGAGACAGAGGGCTAAATACGAAGCGTAATTTTGTAAGTACTGTTTGCAGGCAAAAATAAATAAGTATAATATTTTAGCAATTTTATTTTTACATAAAATCCTGTACGTTAATCAATTTTTTTACATAATTCCCTCCAATATAAGGCGTGTCTGATTTCGTCTGTATTTCAAATGCCTCCTGTGACAGATAATACCACTGACTGTGAAATATGTTCTGTGATTTGTTTTCTTAGTGCTAAAGATGCGAAAGCAGCTGAAATTGATCATCAGATCGGTGAAGTGTTTGAAGAAAACACAATAAGCGATGGGACGGCAGGAGAAAACATCAGAGCTTTTAAAGATGGTCGTAGGAATGTGCATGATTAGGAACGATGTGCGTGACCTTCAGCAGTCATTATTGACGATTTGCAGCAGAAAGTTGATAAGAAAAATGAGAGACAACAGACGTTTTACGATATCGACGTTATCTGATGCTTAACCTGAAGTGTCAAGAAGTATGCTGTATGCAATTGTTGCCAATCAGGAGGCAGAATTCTACGATTGCCCTACTATAAGTGCCCTGATATGGGTCGGAATTATGTAGAAAAGTAACTCCTTAGTGATACTCCTGAAAATCTGTGATCATGAGTTTTTAATAGATGGGAAAGTGTCTGCGTAATTTATAGAGAAAAACGTATGCGCAACCAATAGAAAATAGTAAGGAGGTGACCTATTCATGCATAATTTACGTACGTACTGCATGCGCCCAACTTCTTTTTATTTTCAGTCGTACAAGTGTTTTCATTGCTATTAAAAATTCACAGTCACGATTTCTGAAGACCACCCGTGTGAGGTTAGCAATCTTTATGACGCTGGTTGAAATTACTTTATATTTTTTGTCGGTGCAATGAAAATTGATTTCATTTAAATAAATATTTTCTGTTCTTAAGTTTTGTGTGTGTGAAATTTTTCAACCGATTTCAAACTTTTGTTGAGTTGACGACAGAGACTTGTGGTAAATTCCTGATTTATTTCAACTCTCTTCACCTCAGCCAACCAATATGTGGCTTCATCCTACATATATCTCGGGAAAACTCCGCGAACACGAAACTTAGAAATTTTCGATCTCACGTTGAGGCTTACGAGAAAGCGTTCCCACCCAGAACTATTCGCGACTCGGTCAGAAAAAGGGGAAATGGCAGGGGAACACAAAGTGTCCTCTGCCAAACACCAGACAAAAAGCAACGTCTTGTGACTCGATGAGTTCGATGCATGCTAAGGATTTCCTACTCCGGTTTGTTCAGGAAAGAGTAACTGTAGCGATAGTCACACTAAAACATGCCAAATCGGTTCCGGACGTTTTCGTTTTGAAGGTGAACAGAAGAAAATGGCACAGAAGATAAGATCAGTCATAGCGCTGCTCTTAACGTATGTGTTGAATGACGCACTGGGGCAAGGCAGGTTACCTGAGACTATGAAATGAAGGCTTTGGTGCCACAACCAGGTTAAGATAGTTTCGAGTAAAACACAAAAAACTGTCCACAAATTGTAAAAATTTTTAATCGGACTTGTCTTTTCCAAAATTTCATTTACACCACCAGCACACCGTAATAGCTTATTACATTAGGTTTATGACATTTATTCTTCCTTAAAATTTGTACTTCTCTCTGTCGTGAACCAAACAACTTTATATTATGAATATGATGTCGAATGAATAACTAGATAACCAAAGAAACTACAACTGATGTCAGTGCCCAGGTTACGGAATATTATAAGGATTCAGGGAATTATAAAAAGGTAATTCGGTAATAAAAGTAATAGCTGTGAAATGTTAATAAGAAGTTCATTGTGCTTCTCTTTCTGATAATCTAAATGTAGCGTCCTTAAGAGTTCCGTCACATACAAATTTATTATAAAATTCTGTATCTGAGTCTGGCACACATTTCTTGTCACGTTCTCAAATTTAACTGTCACTTTATAAAGTTATTTCTCAGAAAAAGTCAATGTAATTGAGGCTTTCTGAATGACGAAATCGTGATAGGTAAGTTGTGACACAGATGCACTACAGCGAACTAGATGCTGGTATTAAGTGGAGTATAGGAAGAACCTGTACTTCAAATAATGAACTTCTCATTATCAGTAATATTACCTTGGAACACCTCCATTTGGTCCGTGTTTGCATAGAAAAACAGTAATATCAGAAATGGAGTCCGCCTTGATGCAAAACACCTTGTTGTTTCTTTATTTCTTGCAGATGACATTATGTCCGCTAAGTAAAAAGACGGCAACAGAAGAGTGAAAAACATCACAGAAAATATGTTCCAAACAGCGCCAATAATTGTTTAAAACATAACATCCACGTACACAAACATACCCACAGAAGAAACTATAAGTATTATAGAACAACAGCTAAAATGCAAGAAATTTACAGATGTACATATGAATGATATCTCATCCATCCTTAGGCTAATCACAGAACAAAACTACTTCACTTTCAGCAACAACATCTACTTACAACAAACGGGGCTTCCCATGGGGTCCCCCATCAGTGGAATCTTAGCCAACATTTTCGTGGACTATATAGGGAACACAATATTCCATAAGATTATGAAACAAGGAGGGTATAAAATAATCTACTGGTACCGATATGTGGAAGACATAATCTGTCTTGTAGATGGAACACATAACAGAATAGAATAGCTCCACAGTAACATCAACACAGAACACCCCCAAATCCACTTCACAATGAAAATAGAAAACAACAAGCAATTAAATTTCCATGATCTTACAATCACAAGAAACAACCACCAACATGAATTCTCCATCTACAGAAAACCTACATCCACAAGCACCGTTATACACAGCTCATCCAACCACCCGACTCCGCATAAATATGCCAGTTTCACACACATGCTCCACAGGATAAACAGAACACTTCTTAAACTAGAAAACTACACACAGGAACTAAACCAAACAAATTGCTGTTGAAAATGACTGCAAAACAGACATCATAAGCAAACTCAACAACAGGGAAAAACCGGAACATGCAGCACACACGGACAACACAGCAGATCACAACGCTTCACAAAAAAGAGAGAGATGGTACACACTAACACACAATAACAAAATATCACATAGAATAGGAAACATCTTAAAAAAGCAAGGGATCCCAGTAACATTCAGAACAAACAATAAAGTTCAGAAAAGACTAAGACCAGTCAAAAAAACCTCAAACAAATTCAGCAACGCTGGAATATATCAACTCACTTGCAACTCTTGTCGGCCCACTACATAGGACAAAGAAGCAGAAATTTCCGAACGAGGTACACAGAGCACATGAGGGCTCTAAGAAGTGACAGCACACATTCAACTTTTGCAGAACATCTAATGAACAAAAACCATAACCCAACTAATATCGCAAAGGATCTACACATTCTGAGAAACAGCAACAGTCTATACCGACAACTAACAATAGAAGAAAATTACCACACACAAAATGCTATAGTCGAAGGGAAATATGTAATAAATGAAAACACAAAACACTGCAACAACACACTCTTAACCGCTCAGAGAGAACTGACCCATGACACGGAACACAAAGCACACACGCGCAAAAGAAAGACTTCCCCATCAAACACAGAGACATAAATAATGAACAGAATTCGTCGTAATTCGCGCTACAGTTTTCCATAGCCTTTCTCGCCACATGCGATACGCCTCTCGCCACGCACCCGAACAGCAAGATGGCGTAATATTCTGGAACAGAAACGAAGTGCAAAAGTTTGCAATTTCTGTGTAAAAAGCAGCCACATATCATCCAACGAACGTGAGTACACAATAGCTAAGCAACAGCTCCTTACACACCAAAATAACAGGTTTTGTTTACTAACAGCCGCTCACATGGTTGCAGATGACATGATGTTCGCTAAGTAAAAAGACGGCTACAGAAAAAAAGAGCACAGAAAATATGTCACAAACAGCTCCAATAATTGCTTAAAACATGCTGTAATATACAATAAATAAGGTAGTATGAAAGTATCAATATAAAACTGTACTTCAAAAGACGATTTGTAAAAATGTAATAATGTTTTACTGTATTTGTACAACCATACCATTTTCTGCATGATTTAGATTAACAAATCCCATTGATGATGGTGATATTTGTCGACGAAACTAGTTTGGGATAATAAAGATATAAGCGAATAAAAGGTGTTTTGCATCAAGGCGGACTCAATTTCTGATATTACTGTTTCTCATTATCAGCACTCTTAACAGTAGAATGAAACGTATATTTTATTGGGATGAGAAGTGTAAATATATACACTGCGTCACATCAACCACAGTGACATTCCGCACACAGAAATGTCACTGCATATATCCCTGCGTAATATTCTACTCCTTTCACAAGGCAGTATCTGACTAGTGTTTGATGTAATGACAAGGCAACTCCTGGACATGTCAGGTTATTGTTCCAAACAGCCGAAATCCACAAATCCATTTCCTATGCTATTCTAAATTGGTCTCATGCCCAAGTCTCATTCTCACACCAATCCAGCAACTTTCAAATTATACGATTGTAGTAAAACTTTATTTCTAATCCCTTTATATGTGTTCCCAAATTCGTCAAAAAGAAAGCCGTCTGTAAAGATCCTGCAAAGCGGGAGAGCTATAGACGTGAATGTATAAAAGACATCTTATGAAAAATTCAAACGCAGCTGTTGTGTAACACGCAGAGAGCTGATGTCATTTTAGTTCCTGAAGAGGTAAATCGGTCGATTACTCCTTCAGACAGGCTTCCTCATTGGTAAACATGGTAAACAACAAGGATTTTGCTCCCATTATAACCAGCATTGCTGGCGTCCTTGACTTTAATGGGAACGTGCGATGTTCGATTGCCTAAGAAGTCACCGTGTCCTAGAATACCTTCATCTACGTTCCATGAACTACGGTAACGGTTGCACAGTAGAATAGTTTACTGGGCGCCACAACGAAACAGAGAGATTACCAAGAACAGCACACAAAGATCGATATGTGGGGTCACTGTTATTATGGAACTTGTCAACCGAACTGCTGCTGTAACTGTTGGATGGAACACATGAAACGAGTAGAGTGATGAATTAAGACGATGAAGTATTGTTGGTGGTCTCTGACGATCCTAGACCGGAGCTGGAAGAAAATGCAAACCATGTGCTGTCAAAGATGCGATGGTGTTTCATAAGTAACCAACTAATAGTAGATGTAAGAAGAACGAGGGCTGGTGTAGGGGCGTACATAGACTCTAATTTATCACCTACCACGCTACACAGATCCAACAATGATGAAGATAAAGAAGCAGAATATATGTTCATACAGGTCAAATCCCTTAAAATAAAAGTATCTGGTATGTGTCCTCTAAAACATCCTAAAGTAGGCGGGCTTACCTGCTTTGAAACTACTCTTTCGACTCTCAAATGAACATACGGCCGTATGCTTACAGCTCGTGACACTGACATAAATTTTCAGTACAATAGCCCTTCCAGTGTGAAGAGATGCTTTCTTCTTCAAACGTATCGGTACCCCAGCTAGTTCCTACGTAGCATACGAACAGTGGTGACGCTCTCATAGATGCAGTGGATCCCCAAACAGAGTAATTCGTTTCTGCCAAATTTGTGCAACTGGCATGGCTGCCCATGTCATAATTTTCAGGCTAGATTGTCCCAGAAAGAAACCAGAGCTGACTACATACCAATACTTCAGAGATATTGATTTATCTGAACTTCCAACTGAGGGGCAAGAAATAGTTTAGGGGATGTCGTCTATTCCCTTGTCTGACAAAAACGTAAAACTTTATGGATTTACTAACACACCTACGCAACTATATGACAAATACGCTCTCCTAAAGATGGGAAAAGTAAGAAGGTGGCCTGCACCCTGGGTGACTGAAAAATAAAACAGCTCGTGAATCTCAGAGAGGCGCTGCACATCGGGCATCGGGCATTCTGCACACCACGTCTAAAAATCAGCAGCGGAACAGAAAAAGTGAAGTTGAGAGAAATACAAAATGCCCATAGATTTAACCGACAACAGAACAGACCAGTGGTCCTATGCAAAACCTTGCGGGGCCTTGGTGTAGACAAACAAAAGTTGCGTCTGACACATTGTCCAGCAGAAGAACTGAACCGGTATCTCGCATTATCTTCAATCACAACTGAATCACAAACCAAGCAGAGACTCTTTGATTACTTTATGGCGGTAAACGGCTGTTGCAACAAAATATTTTGTCTAAAGCATGTTGCGCGCAGTACCGTCAAAAAATCCGTTAATCATATGCACAGCGCCTACTAGACGCGATGATGTAACAACCCCATTGATGGAGCGTATCATCGACACACTATGGCCCACTGTAACAGAAATCTTCAACAAGTCGTTTACCACAAATATTTCTTCTCAGACTTGGAAACGGCCACTACAGCCCATTGCCACAGCATCCTCTTGTTACAGACCTAGTTGCAACCATCCAGCAGTGTCCGAGGCCTTAGAGTATATACTCCACAACTACATAACAAACTAACTAACTTAAAACGACCTAGTAGACGAACACCAGACAGGTTTCCTTAAACATCACAGCACAACATCTGTCTTAATAAAAATAACAAATGACCTGAAGTTTGCGAAGGATGCACACAAGACAACTATCTCATGTTTCAACACTGTGATCTTTGACATTTTTCATGCCAAATTTAACAGCCTCAAGTTCTCGACAATTGCAGTGCAATAGTTTCGGTCATCCCTGGCGACTCGCCAGCAATGCGTCATGAGCGATACCACGAAGTCACAATGGAAGCAGGTAGTATCAGACGTCTCCGAGGATTCGGTATTAGGTCGTATTCTGTGTTCACTGTATGTCATTAAGGTTGTCCAACTACAAATAGATGATATACGGTGATTATCTACAGTTGTGTGTAAAGCCAGTAAATCCGAAGACAAGGACCGAGAATCTCAATACTGACCTGTGTACTAACAAAATCGTCGCGGGGTATAGGGTGGATGCTCGACCCGTCCAAAACCCAAGCGGTACCGACTGGTTATTCTAAACAGAGTGGCGAGAAATATGGGGAATGTCTACCATCGTTAACCGTAAATGAGACAAATATCAAGTTCTCTCCCTCAGCAACGAATCTAGGTGTGATGATAGATGAAAACCTAAATTGGACTGAGTACGTAACTACAATGCGATACAAGGCACGGCATCTCTCCGTGCCCTACAAACCTATAAAAAGCTCTTCCCTCTTCAGCTGCAAAATAAATTTTTGCAAAAAATAATTATTCTATTTAGCGATTTCAGCGATGTCATCCCGCAAGGTCTTTCTCAGGAAAACTCAACGTTCCAGCGTGAAGTCAAGCGCCGGCACGTCAGGCGGGAACGTTAGAGCAGAGAAGGCTGTGAGATGACGTCAGCCAATTGCACACTGACTGACTCCTCACCGGGACGACAACGCAACGGCAGCTCCCTCTATGCGAAGAGAACATTAGAGCCGCACCGCCCAGCTGCGGCCTATTTCCACAGTGGCATCAAGAATAGGCACTTATATAGCGGCGGCTTACGAACTGTATTACTTTACTTGTATTAGGACTTGTATATACTGAAGAGATTTCTTATTTTTTTCTGTCGCCCTTTGCCTGTGACACATCTGTATTTCATGAAGTTAAGTATTGTAATCGTTTCCTTTTGTAATAAACGTCATTAATACAATTTGCTTATTTGTTTGAAGTGTTGTCTAGCGATCTGAGAAAGCAGGTTTTCTAGGCACGCAATATTTGACAAGTAGGCAGGATACAACACTCAAGGCCCCTGTAGCTGGTTCTGATAGTCTGTTTTCAGTGTGATATCTGTGATGTTTGACTTTTTGGTCATATTTCACCATCACAAGCATAACTATTCCGGTTTCATGCCGACAAGCGCAGGGAGTAACAAACCCTCCGTCTTTTCCACTGTCTTATCAACGTACACAGTCCCTCATATCCCTCATACCTCTCCTCGTCGGAACAACATTGCAGAAACAGCTGTCCCCATCCGAGCAAAATCCTTTCTGTCACACTCCATCTTTCAGTCACTTCTTCGAAGTCCTTCTTACTAGCAGGAACCTGACTCCTGGAAAAACTCCCACATTGTGTTAGAGAACTCAGAAACACCTCCAGCTTCAAAAGACAGTTAATGACATATTTACCAAAGAAACACAATTGATTACCATTGTCCTCGTATGCACTCATTACCATTGTATCGTCCTCTTTTCCCATTATCCATAGGAGCCGCAGTAAACTTAAATTTCCTTTACCCGGAACTCGCTGTATTAGAAAACATCTGATTCGTACACCCATAAATTCTTCTTATAACTGCCATTATCATTATTTTTAATATTGTCATTACCGTTATTACCACTCTTATCAGTATTAGTGGCAGCAGCTGCAGTAGCGCAAGTACTGCAAGTAGTTTAATAATCACCATTATTTATTTACATTGTCACTTTAAATACTCAAATTATTTTAATACTATTTCTCATAAAAAAACGGTATTGTATGTGCAAAACCCTGGTCCGATCGAAGAAAGGGCCTGTTGAACCTAATCAGATCAGGTAGCAAAAATAAATACATCAAATAAAATGAAAGCTGGTTGAAGTCACATTTTCCCGGAAGCAGAATCGAACCATTAAGCTAGACAACTAGACCAGAGACCAGACGTTCACGACACAGCATACAGGTTCTTAGGTGCCTTTGTAGACTACAGAAGAAACAGTTTAGCACATGTAGAATGTCAATTATTTATTTATTTATTTATTTTTTTTTTTTTTGAGTCATCAGACTTCTGACTGGTTCGGTACGCACAGCCACGATTTCGTTTCCTGTGCCATCCTCTTCATTTTACATTAGCACTTCCTCGATGGTTTGTTGGATTTGTTCCAATCTCTAACTTGCTCTGCAATTTTTACCCTCTACAAAACCGTCTAATAATATGGAAGTTACTCCCTAATGTCTTAAGAAATCTTATCTCTTCCTCTTGTCCGTGTTGTTCATATCATCCTTTCTTCGCGAGACTTAAGAAAAATCAAACCACATTCATAGGATTTGTCGACACAGAAACGGTGTTTGACAATGTAAAATAGTTCAAGCTGATTGAAACTTTGAGAGAAATAGTAAAAGGTGTAGTAAAAAGCAGGTAATACCCTATCTCTGACTTTTGAAGTCCAAGACAAAGGTCTTGGTTTAAAAGGCTGTAAGACAAGAATGTAGTTTCTCACCTCTGTAGTTCAAATAAGTTTTGACTGGAATAAACGGAAGGTTCTAGAGCGATATTAAATTACAGAGTGAAAGAATATTAGTTATTAGCCATGCTGATGACTCTGCTATCCTCGATGAAGTGCAGGAGCGTTACAGGACCTGTTGAAGGGTGTGCACAGTCTAATGAGTACAGAATACGGATTGAGAGTAACCGATGAAAGACGAAAGCAGTGAAAACTATCAGAAATGAAACTAATAATGAACATAACATTCCAACAACGAAGTAATTCGAAATTAATTAGCTCTATTAGACAGGGATCTACAATTCAGTAGATATATGAAAATTTCTGCCAGACGGAGTTTGGATTTCTCACTTATCGCGAACAGTCGTCTTAACCACTTCAACAATCCGTGCATGCTCCGATGACCGCCACAGAATTGCATGTCACACTGTTCTATATCCTTATATCGTAGTCCAGTGAATTCTCCATCTAAAGCGGCAACATAACTTGGATTGACGCCAAAGGGAGAATGAGAGAAGGCAGATTGAAGACCAGCCCGTCTAGGCTTGTAATACAATGCTTTTGGGCAAATGAAAACAGTGAAAACGGCGACAACAAGGAAAAGCAGAAAAAGTGTACGTTTACGGTAAACCAGGAAAGAAATAAGGATTGAGAAGTAGGTTAAACAGTGTACAGAGAACAAGCTCAGTGAAGGCAAGCTTAGTGAATAGTCCACCACTTAAGGACCCTTAATTCCCATTAATGTCCTTTGGGAATAAAACGAATGAAGAAGGGATTTCAATTTTCAAAAAGCATTTTCCCGAGTTACGTGTTTGCTGATATGTGAGAGGAGTTAAACTAAAGATATATTGCAATGACCGGAGTTTTGTGTTTACCTGCGACATTTAATACAGGTCAGAGACATGTGGAAATACGTTGTTAAATAAAAGTAAGATCATATGAGTAATTCTTCTCCTGTTGCTGTCTCAGAATTTTTACACGTCCCTGACACTTACATGAATGCGTAGAAATTTCCTGCAACTTAGCGTCTTTCACTTACGCTCCTACAAAATGCTCATTAAAATTCTGTTCCTCAACTCTCGCGTATAGTTAGTTCAGTGCAGATTAATTGAATTTCGAAGCCCTGTAGTTCGTTAGACTTCAAAGCTTAAAAGCACATCACACCTTTCAAAGAAGCCTAGTCTAGAGACCACCATTACAACCCCTTTCACAACATATGAGTGAGGACGAGTCATTAGCCTTAGCGTGCCCCGTTCGTTTGAATGCACTGCTATTGTGTGCAGGTCTGATGAGATTTGAATGACAAATTGATGCCGAAGGCGACGAGGAAACAGAATGTATTGCATCTATCTGAACTGCGATGTGTAATCAGTAGCCAGATTCTTCCTCTAATGTGGGAATTATTTGCTCCACTATTAGATTCTGAGCGACCTGGGTGCGTTCATAGCCTCGTATAGGTTTCACGTTTAGGTTTCATATGGTTTCTCGAAATCGCTGTACTTGATTAGTGGGATGAGACCTCCAAAATATCAAGGACACTTTGTAACAAAGTGGCCCGGTGAGTTTGCAAAAGTAATGAGACACAATAAGGTACTTGGTGCTCCTCGTGTCCTTTTCGGCTTGCGCTGAAACAACCACTTGCAAAATGTGTACACTTCTGCTTCTGTCAAATGCAGTGGCCTATGTGTATAAGCAACACACTAACAATAAAAATTAATGGGCAAAATTAAATGTTCGACATTACAACGTGCTTTAGATATTGTATTCAACTGCTAAGCAATGCTGACGCTTGGTCGGCACTGTGTTAAGCTTGTGAACAGTGTCGATAAAGGAAACGTTAATCTTACTGAAAAGCTAAATTTGAAGTAATAAAAATGAATCTAATTACAACCCAAAATAAACAGAGTACACAGTGAGAACTATTTAAGTGAAACTCAATGATAAAATAGGTTATGGAAGTAACATAACATGAAGTGTAACGTCTGACTTGCAAAATCCACAAAATAAAATACTGTGAAAATTTCTTATTAATTTGAACTCGTGTTCTTAAGTGTCAAGTTGGTTTCTGAGAAATGTGTAAACATTTGATATCGAAATACCAAAATCTCAAGGCAGTTCATCAAAACTTTGTAAAAATATAATGTTGACGGAAATATGTGAAGTTCACGCTACACGATGCAAAATCCAGACTAGCCAGTACATCAAACTATTGGTGTGCGAGAAACCATTATGTTTTTAGTGAAATTTACATACGGCATCTGACTGCAAAACAAAATGGTTCTTAAAATGTTGGCCCTCAATATTGCGAATCTTCATCTTTAATCTTACTAATAGTCACTGCATCAAAACTCTTTATGTAATCACACAACAAATGAGTATAAAAATTGACGCATCAGGCTTTCTCATAAAACTGCTTGGAAATTCAGTAGATGCCACTTTAATGAAATCTTCTACTAGTATTAGGTCTCTGAACTGGTATGGTATTATTTTCAAATACACTCTGACAATCAGTGTGCCATAGGAAGGACATGAACTTTGATGGTAATTAAATTTGATGGCCTACCTGTCAGCACGGAACGCTCCTCTGCTCTGCAACATGTTGCTATTAGGAAAAATACTTCATTTGCCAGACTTACGAGGTGCAATACAATACGCTATATTCCCGGCTGACCTGTTATTCTTTCGTGAACAACTGGTCGCAATCCAATTTGTTCCCTACTTTTACCTTACTGTTCTGGGATGTGCTGTTTTCAACTATTATGTTCTACTGTTATTATCTGGCGTTCCCCAAGGAAGAATCATACGCTCTCTGCTCTTTCTGGTCTACATAAACTCTTTTACAGACAATCTGAGTAGCCCATATAAACGCCGGCCGGAGTGGCCGAGCGGTTCTAGGCGCTACAGTCTGGAACAATGCGATCGCTACGGTCGCAGGTTCGGATCCTGCCTCGGCCATGGATGTGTGTGATGTCCTTAGGTTAGTTAGGTTTAAGTAGTTCTAAGTTCTAGGGGATTAATGACCGTAGAAGTTAAGTCCCATAGTGCTTAGAGCCATTTGAACCATTTGACCCCACTTAAACTGTTTACAGATGAGCGTGTCATTTTCTTTCTTACATATTCATCAGATGATCAAACCAAATTTCAAAACGATTTAGGCGAGATATGTCTAATGTGCGAGTGGTAAGGGACTTTAAATTACGAAAATTGTTGTCATTTGCGTTAGTACTAAAAGGAATCAGCTAAATTTCGATTACACTATAAATTACACAGATATGAAGGTTATAAATTCAGTTGAGTATGCAAGGATTATAAGTAGGAATAAATTCAACTGCAATATCACAGGGAATAGGTTGCGAGGAAAGCAAAGCAAAGACAGTGATTTACCCGCAGAACACTTGGAATATGGAACTGGGCAACTGAAGAGACTGCTTGCACTGGACTTGTCGGCTTTCTTCTGGAGTACAGCTGTGCGGTGTGCGATCCGCGTCAGATACGATAGACGGAACAAAGAGAGACAGCTCGTTTTGTACTATTACGAAATAGGGAAGAGAGCGTCAGGAATATGATACAAGAATTGGGGTGGCCATAACTAACAAAAAAGCGTTTTCCGCTGCAAGAGGACCTTCTCAAGAAATTTCGATCACCAACTTCACCCTCAGAGCGTGAAAACATTTTGTTGGCGCCCACCTAACCAGGGAGAACTGACTATCATAACAAAACTAGAGATATCAGAGCTTGCACGGAAAGATTTAAGTGTTCGTTTCCTCGCGCGCTTTTCGAGAGTGCATTGGCAGTTGAAGGTGATTCGATGAACCCTCAGCAGGCACTTAATTGTGAAATGCAGCGTAATCACGTAAATGTAGATAATGATTTGCACGTTTTGAAAAAAAAAAGAATGTTATACTGATTGAATTTTCGTGGAGTGTTATAAACAGTAGTGACAGGTCGCACCCGAGTGGACAATGCCTGCTGTCGTGGGAATCAAATCGTTCTGCACCAAAGCGTGTTGTAGAGACTTACGTAGGTAGTTTAAAATCGTAATTATATTTGCAGCATAATTGACTTCCTGACGGGGTAAATCATTAACCGTCGCCACAGAAGCTGTCAAACTATTTACTACATATGAAACTAGCCGGCCGTTGTGGCCGATCGGTTCTAGGCGTTTCAGTCCGGAACAGCGCGGCTGCTACGGTCGCAAGTTCGAATCCTGCTTCGGGCATGGATGTGTGTGATGTCCTTAGGTTAATTAGGTTTAAGTAGTTCTAAGTCTAGGGGACTGATGACCTCAGATGTTATGTCCCATAGTGCTCAGAGCCATTTGAACCTTTTGAACATATGAAACTGTTTCGTCAAAACTGTGAATTTGCGAAGGATGAATTACCTTCAACGAACATGGAGTAAAAGTGGATATTACATTCTGTGCAAGCCATGAATTTAAAGTTAACAGAGCTAGCGAGTGTGTCAGTAGCGTTATTGGAGTACACTAATGGACTCCAGTCCAAATAGCATTAGCAGTTACAACCGATCGTCCTATACTGAAACGTACATGACGGGACGGTAACACCATCGCCGACCGGATCACGTAACAGGCAAGAAGGTGGATAAATTTTATCGCTAACGGATGTAGTTTAGTTAAGCTGCCCCCACCAAAAAGCTGCCAACGCCTTCGCATATCAATACCTACGTGACAGATAAACCAAAACACAAAGCTCTTTCTCTCTATAAATATTCAGAAAGCATTTTAAAGGATTGCAACTGTAATTTATTGTGACTAAATTTTAGGATAACATTTTCCTGTAAAGTAGTGTAGCTTTTCAGTGAGAACAATCACGATTTAGTTCTGATATTGTTTAACCTATCATCAATTGTAGTCATTCTCTTATATTTTATTTTGTTTCTCAATTCAAACGCTTTTACGTATCTTTTGAAGACAACTTTTTTCGCATGTATGCGTTGTTTCTGTTGTGTACAGTTATGTATTTAGGTCTGTGTGTGGTAAATTGCGTAATTTGTGGCGTCTACGACTAGCTTCTAGGCTCTGACCAATGAAAGCAAGGCTATTCGACTGGAATTGAAGCAAGAAATGAAATCGATGGGAAATTTACATTTGACAACTGACCATTTACAATAACTATGTTCACAGTGCGTAGACCGTGATATTATAGCATGCTCTCGAGCGACTGTTTATTTATACTGGAATTTCATACTTATTATTAAGTAATATTACAGCCTGTTTCACTGGTGTTTATACAGAGATCACAAGATTTTGCAGTACATATGCTTCTGGATTTGCTTGTCATATTCAGTCACAGTTCATTTCGCTACGTTTCGTAGTGAAACTAGTTTTTGGGGTGTAAAATAACTAAAGTATACTCCAGTCCGTTCTGCCAAGTAAAATTTTTACCTAAATTCAATGTCAAAATTTCGCAAATGTAGATCTCTTGGAACTGGTTTCCTTACATAACTCAGGAGCAGAAGGAACACAGCGTTGAAGTCTGGCTAGACCTCCGTCAGCGTGCAACGAATGTTCCCTCCTTCACCTTGAGGATCATTACAGGTGACTGGACGTGAATGCTCGATGTGAAGCTGACATCCAGCCTGAATTGCAGAAGGTGCTTGACACACTACAGAAAGAAGAGTATCAAGCCACATTTCAGCATTGTCAGAAATGCCTAGAGCGTTGTATTGCTTTATAAAGCAATAGTTTTGAAGATGATAGTGCATAAATGTACTTGTCAGGGGGATAGTTTGCTGTGATCTGCGTTTTCTCCCATCTGGTGCATTCCGAAATTTTTCGTAATGTTGAACAAGTTTCTCGTTCTTTTTTGTGGTGTACTGTAATTCTTTTGCCACTGGATATAGTTATTTGTTCGAACACTGTGCTTTTAACAACGCATATTTACGTTGCTGTGCTTGCTGCGAAGACAGCCACGCAAACAATCTACATCTACATCTACATCCATACTCCGAAAGCCTCCTGACGGTGTGTGGCGGAGGGTACCATGAGTACCTCTATCGGTTCGTCCTTCTGTTCCAGTCTCGTATTGTTCGTGGAAAGAAGGATTGTCGGTATGCTTCTGTGTGGGCTCTATCTCTCTGATTTTATCCTCATGGTCTCTTCGCGAGATATACGTAGGAAGGAGCAATATACGACTTGACTCTTCGGTGAAGGTATGTTCTCGAAACTTTAACAAAAGCCCGTACCGAGCTACTGAGGGTCTCTCCTGCAGAGTCTGACACTGGAGTTTATCTATCATCTCCGTAACGTTTTCGCGATTACTAAATGATCCTGTAACGAAGCGCGCTGCTCTCCGTTGGATCTTCTCTCTCTCTTCTATCAACCTTGTCTGGTACGGATCCCACACTACTGAGCAGTATTCAAGCAGTGGGCGAACAAGCGTACTGTAACCTACTTCCTTTGTTTTCGGATTGCATTTCCTTAGGATTATTCCAATGAATCTCAGTCTGGCATCTGCTTTACCGACGGTCAACTTTATATGATAATTCCATTTTAAATCACTCCTAATGCGTACTTGTTATAAATGTACTTTCTTGGAACCAGAGATAGTCCGAGACTTTTTGATACCCCTTCGTATAAGGGAGTGAGGGAAAGCAATGTTTCGAGTTAATTTCTTTATTTCTTTTCTTCGTCCTTACTAAACAGAGTTCCGAATCGTCATTAAGTTCAGAAAAGCAACGGTGGCTAACTTTCTTAGAATATCCTTTGTACTCCGTATTGTGCTGGAAGCGTTGTGCAATATTATCGAGGGATGGCACACATTCGCTTTCATTTCCTGATACTTTATTTAGGAATAGAGGCCATTACACTTGAAGTAGAATCCAAAAGCTATCGTTCAACGGATGCTATTTCAGTCGTTATATCCGCCAGTCTGTGGTGAACTGCTGTTTAAGCACAGTGCATAACAGAATAAAACGATGATTTATGATGTCAATGAGGTTAATCACTAAATACGTAGCTCATGTTTATAATTATGCGATTTTCCTTTCACTTTCACCATTTTAAAGAGTAGATTACATGATTGACATTACATGATCGGTATTGCTGATTACTTCCATTTAAGAGTAATTTCATCATTCTGAACTGCTATCTGCATCAGTACTGCTTGACTTTACACTGTTAGTTCTACGTTTGTATTGGTCACACCAATTTAGGCAAAAAAGGAAGCAGGTAATATCGCTATATACAGTAAGTGTAAACAAGGTCCTCCTAAAGGTCTACCACAGAGGCCAACTGGTGTAAGACTGCTAGTAAAATGTGGCGAGGATGATCCTTCAGATCGGTTACAAGTTACAAATCATTAGGTTACATATACCGTAGGGCGTCGAATATCCGAACTAAATGCGCGACATGGGTATACTGAAAATGGTTGATTCGAAAAATCGAACAGCATATTTTCATCCACGAATTTAATAGTATCAAATTTACATATTGACAATAACATGAATCGCTTTTTTATTAAAAAGGCATGTACTGTACGAATGTATGCGGTAAATCATAGTAAAGAAAATATAAGTGCTATACAAGTGGGCAAGACCATCCGCTTACGGGCAGCTAAGTAACGCACGTTTCCAGGACAGGTATCTTCTGATGGTCGTTTTCATCTTGAACTTCAATCTGAGATGAAGCAAGCGTTGTGTCATTGTAAGAGGCACAGAGGCTGTCTCGTGTCCTGGGACTTACCACAGCTCACTACTACCTGCGTCATGTCATCATACGCGCAAATGCTTAACTTACAAATGATTGCACCATCATTTGAAACTGTTATTAAAAATTGATAAAACTTTTCCAAATTGGTTAGTGTAGGCTTCAGTATATCAACGATAACATTGTAAAGTTTCAAAATGATCAAATGAATATGTTAGGCAAAATACATAATCTTAAGAAAAAAATAAGTGGTTGCGAATGATACAAGGCTAAAAACCGTTCAGAATATGAATTGAAAGTTACAACTCCCAACCTGATCATAGGAATATTTTGGTTAAAATAGGCGTATTTAGGAAAAATTTAAGCCACTAAGTGTTAGACTCAGAAAGTTGAAAACTCGTGTCTAACCGAACATTAAATACGTGACACCAGTGAGGTACCTCTATTAGTTTTCAAATCATTTCCTAAGATCCAATTTGGCATGAAAATGCCTTTATTCATGGTAGATTACGTGTCATTTGCATTTGTAATAAAAATTTATAATCACAGCACTCAATTACATTCATGCAGTAATACAGCCGTGTTGGGTTAAAGACTGCATATTATAAATAGTAATGATTACAGGGAATCTTAACGAAGCAGTTGAGCGGGCACGGTCTGATGTCACTTTCGTTCCAAAATTTCTTGCCAGGTAAGTTTCAATGCAGTCGACATAGAACTTCGTCAGTAATCAAAGGAAACCTAACTCTGTTTACATAAAATTTAAGAAGATTATAAATTGTCAAAGGACAGAGCTATTAACTATAACGTGTCCGAGAAAGGCATCATTCAGATTTTGCTACCAGTTTCAAGGGCGGTTGATAGTAGATGTTCCGTTTGACGGTCCGCTACTCCGCTACATAAATACAACGAGAGAGGCAGCGCGAAGAGGCTCTTCACGCCGAGATCTCAGTCTATTCGCTTGCGTGAAATGCCTTCATGCCTTTTGCTTCGGATGATGTCAGAGCTGGGCAGACCTGAACAGGTTTTCGGTGAAAGTAGGAAGTGGACACGATAGGACTGTACACCATCCTGGTTTGCTTGGATTTCACGGAAGTAATAATTGTTTGTGTTGCCCCAGTAATGTTGACAAAACAACGTGGAAAGTGGTAAAAACTATTTTCAACTTTCAAGGGAAAAAATAAACTTTTGGTGATTAGAAGTCAGGGCGGTAGACCATTTTACTAGTTACTCGGAACAGTTAATAGTGCTGTTTCCGATAGAGATATTACTATTATTATTATTATTATTATTATTATTATTCGGACATCATTGTAATTTGTGCGTGTGAACTTTTACAGAATATATCAATCGGTTAAAACTTAGAACCTTTTTTAGTCATAGTCCCTGATCCCGCTGAGTAAATAGGAAGTAGGAACATCTTCTCTCAGTGCGCACAAAGAGGAATGCAGACTTGCAGACTGGAAATTATGGTCAGTATAATATCAATAGCTCTCTGGCTCTCCGCAAAGGAAGTTTTCAGGCTCTTGTAAACGACGAAGTTATGTGTAAAGAACTCACAGACATTTTATGCGTCATGTCAACATAGCGAAGTAACGACCATTGGATTATTAGCCACCGTCCCACAAATCCATCGAAAGACAACTTCTAAACACGTAAGTGCTTCAGCCGTTATATTTTCATCTTCATTTTCTGGACCACTAGTTGAAGGGATGTTGGTTGCGCCAACTTGTAACGGTGTTCACTATCCTACGTGATTTAGTGCCCCGGACCTGCACAGTCAACAGTCATCCATTCTTGAACGTCTTCTTCATCAATTCATAGCAGCTGAGTTCTTTCGACATCCTGAGCATTTCAGATACATCATTCCGTTCGTTCTTTTCATTGAGACGGATAGCTTCCCCAATACCGAAAATTTTATTCATATATCATAAGTTACTTTACGTAGCAAAATTGAAAAAGTGATAGTAACAGAAAACAAACGGTTACTACTGTCTGAAACTCGGCATTGGTGCGTATAGCTGGGGAGAGAGGAGGGGGCACGACCTTGGTTAGAGAATTGCGGTACCCGCAAGCTGGCAAGAGTTCGGCTTAGCGATCGTCCGGCTGACAGACGTTTGGATAATCGAGGCTCTACTGTAATGTACGTGCATACATAGTTTCTGTCATTCATGACACCTCTATGACTACAGATTCTGTCGTATCTGGCTCAGCCATGGTAAATCTGAATTAAGACACTAGAGATATGAGTGTGATGTCATCATTTCAAATGAGCCGACACATGGCTTCCACAGGTGAAGCCACGTCTTCCGGTGAGCTGAAAATTTGAGAAATGAAAATAATACTGAGGAAAATAAAGGGACACAACCAATACAAGTTATTTGTGTCAATAACGAAATATTCATCAAAAATCCATCTTAGTTAGAAGAAGGCAAAAACAACAGAAATTAAATACAGATGAAACAAGTACGGTGATTGTAGGTCAAGACGAAATTAAGAATAACTGCAGGGTACTATATCACAAGGTTATGAAAACTGATGTTAAAATTTAACTGATAAAATTATCAGGTAGATATGTACAGAAAGAAAAGAAAGGATTATAAGTTTAAATGAGAGTCAGAATAAACTTAAAGATAAATTAGGGTCATCAGTAGCAACTTGAGCTTAAGGTCGTTTGCAGTAGTCAGATACATACAAGGTTCGTAAAATCATCAATGTACAAACTTAAGCTATTATGTCATGTAAAGAAAGACATCAAAAACAAGAAACAAAAATAGCAGCTTTTATGAATGCACAATGTAAACTTGGGTGTAATATTTCCAATGTAGAATCCAGATGTACAGAAAATGCGAAAGTGATTCATGTTAAACTGAGAGATAGCGAAGAAAGGATTGAAATACTCCCGTAAATACCAGATGTGACTTATCGTGTCACTTAGAAAACGAAATTAAACAATGATCAGAAACATAATATGAACAAGAAAAGTGGAAAGGCTCTTTTACAGAAGATAATTGAGCTGATTCATCTTAGTGACACAGAAAAAAGTGGATTCTTATTGTATTTGAATGGAACATTGCGTCCTTGTGAATTGTGTAATTAGCAGATGTAAAACGTATGGCGAACTTGTGCATGCTTTTCTTAATCAAAACTGGTCTAGTGGCACACAGAATAGTCTCTAGAGTGCAATATTTGAAAGCAAAAGTGTCACCACTAGCTACTGTGGTAGTTACAAATAATTTTTGCAACATGTTCTTCACTCACCCAACTCATGAATCCGATTTTATTGATATTATAATATTGGCATTCCCAGTGTGAGAATAGGAAAACTAATTAGCATTAACAATGTGGGCATCAGTAACGTGCTGCATGCACTTAAGAATCACTATCTGGAAACAGACAAGAGCCGGAAGGGTGGAGAACTAAAAGTAAGAATACAGGCAAGTATAATGACGAGAAAGTGGCGTGGACAGCAATGACATGTGTTGCAGCTGAAAAGAGAATAAACAACTGCAACGTACACTTAGCCCATCTAAAAGAGGGAGAGCCATATTTCGGTGGGGCGTAAGCGCAGGAAGTTACCGTGAAAGAGACAGAGAGTATCAGAATTGTCAAAATCGGATGATGGTGTTCGTGAGTTGCAGGAATGTTAGAGGAGGATTCACATCTGATCTAATTCTGAACACTTGAATGTGATCGACCACGTACGAAATTTCTCGGATGTGATAGAAGCGCTGTATTAAGAAAGCAGTACTGGAAGAAGATACATACGATGAAAAAGCAGACTGCCAACGATCTATTGAAGTTAGCATGCAAAACGTGAGAATTATGGATTTATTCGTGAGACAAGTGCTGCATCCAGGACTTACACGACAAAATGAAAAAGAATATGAAGATTATAGAATTATCAGTATAAAGTGTTAATATTGTTACAGCTTATGGAATCAGGAGGAACCTTTATAGATGTTAATTCTCTTAAAGTGCAAGATACAATGAGTACTGTAAGTACTTTGGTACTTTTACTTTAATATTAGGAGTGGATTAGCTAATAGCAAACAGGATAATGTTAGATTTTACTGAAAGTTAATGGGAACAAAAAAATATAATGAAGAAAAGGCACTGAGATTCGAAGGAAATGAGCCACACTATGCATCTTTGACAATATTAGAATGCGAACAGTGAGGGAAGGATAGCCCAGTTTTAAAGGTTCAATGAGATGTAAATATAAAAGGAAAATTTAAGAAGAGGTTGCAAACATTAATGGACAAGTTGGAGAAAGCACTGCTTAAACCAGATACCGCTTAAACCAGAGGGAAACTAGCGCGCTATGAGTATCGCTTTCATGTTAAATCACAAGATGCATTCAAACTTAAAGCTCTACCCCATACTATTGCCAAGAGTGAAGCGCCCAGAATGTAAAGCAGCAAAGAAAAACTGATTGTATTGCATTAGATGCACTACTCAATAATCAAATAAGAATACCACAGTTAGTTAGGATGGAAGTGTTACCACAGCATGTACAAAAGATTAACGTCATTGAAAGGTTAACAGGGTTAGAATTAATGCCTAGTTTGTAGCACAGTACAGTAGGACTTTGAAAAAAAAAATTCTAAATGCGAGAAAGCTTTCAAAAACCTTCTCCTCATGAAACGTGTACTTCAGATATCATATTCAACTGCTGAGCAAATCTGACGGTTGGTTGGCCCTATGCTATGCATGTGAACAGTGTCGTGAAATAAAACTGTAACCTTCACGAAATGCAAAATTTGAAAAAAAGAATGTGAATCTAATTAAACAGCAAAAGAAACTAATTATGTGCTCAATGTAAACTATGAAACTAAAACTCAGTACCGACGTACATTTTGACGCCAACTAGCTCTGCAGATGATGAAGAAATTGATGAAATGTATGACGAAATAAAAGAAATGATTCAGCTAGTGAAGGGAGACGAAAATTTAATAGTCATGGGTGACTGGAATTCGTCAGTAGGAAAAGGGAGAGAAGGAAACATAGTAGGTGAATATGGATTGGGGGGAAGAAATGAAAGAGGAAGCCGCCTTGTAGAATTTTGCACAGAGCATAACTTAATCATAGCTAACACTTGGTTCAAGAATCATGAAAGAAGGTTGTATACCTGGAAGAATCCTGGAGATAGTAAAAGGTATCAGATAGATTATATAATGGTAAGACAGAGATTTAGGAACCAGGTTTTAAATTGTAAGACATTTCCAGGGGCAGATGTGGATTCTGACCACAATCTATTGGTTATGAACTGCAGATTGAAACTGAAGAAACTGCAAAAAGGTGGGAATTTAAGGAGAAGGGACCTGGATAAACTGAAAGAACCAGAGGTTGTAGAGAGTTTCAGGGAGAGCATAAGGGAACAATTGACAGGAATGGGGGAAAGAAATACAGTAGAAGAAGAATTGGTAGCTCTGAGGGATGAAGTAGTGAAGGCAGCAGAGGATCAAGTAGGTAAAAAGACGAGGGCTAATAGAAACCCTTGGGTAACAGAAGAAATACTGAATTTAATTGATGAAAGGAGAAAATATAAAAATGCAGTAAATGGAGCAGGCAAAAAGGAATACAAACGTCTCAAAAATGAGATCGACAGGAAGTGCAAAATGGCTAAGCAGGGATGGGTAGAGGAAAAATGTAAGGATGTAGAGGCTTGTCTCACTAGGGGTAAGATAGATACTGCCTACAGGAAAATTAAAGAGACCTTCGGAGAGAAGAGAACCACTTGTATGAATATCAAGAGCTCGGATGGAAACCCAGTTCTAAGCAAAGAAGGGAAGGCAGAAAGGTGGAAGGAGTATATAGAGGGTTTATACAAGGGCGATGTACTTGAGGACAATATTATGGAAATGGAAGAGGATGTAGATGAAGATGAAATGGGAGATAAGATACTGTGTGAAGAGTTTGACAGAGCACTGAAAGACCTGAGTCGAAACAAGGCCCCGGGAGTAGACAACATTCCATTAGAACTACTGATGGCCTTGGGAGAGCCAGTCATGACAAAACTCTACCATCTGGTGAGCAAGATGTATGAGACAGGCGAAATACCCACAGACTTCAAGAAGAATATAATAATTCCAATCCCAAAGAAAGCAGGTGTTGACAGATGTGAAAATTACCGAACTATCAGTTTAATAAGTCACAGCTGCAAAATACTAACGCGAATTCTTTACAGACGAATGGATAAACTGGTAGAAGCGGACCTCGGGGAAGATCAGTTTGGATTCAGCAGAAATGTTGGAACACGTGAGGCAATACTAACCTTACGACTTATCTTAGAATAAAGATTAAGAAAAGGCAAACCTACGTTTCTAGCATTTGTAGACTTAGAGAAAGCTTTTGACAACGTTAACTGGAATACTCTCTTTCAAATTCTGAAGGTGGCAGGGGTGAAATACAGGGAGCGAAAGGCTATTTACAATTTGTACAGAAACCAGATGGCAGTTATAAGAGTCGAGGGGCATGAAAGGGAAGCAGTGGTTGGGAAGGGAGTAAGACAGGGTTGTAGCCTCTCCCCGATGTTATTCAATCTGTATATTGAGCAAGCAGTAAAGGAAACAAAAGAAAGGTTCGGAGTAGGTATTAAAGTCCATAGAGAAGAAATAAAAACTTTGAGGTTCGCTGATGACATTGTAATTCTGTCAGAGACAGCAAAGGACTTGGAAGAGCAGTTGAACGGAATGGACAGTGTCTTGAAAGGAGGATATAAGATGAAAATCAACAAAAGCAAAACGAGGATAATGGAATGTAGTCAAATTAAATCGGGTGATGCTGAGGGGATTAGATTAGGAAATGAGACACTTAAAGCAGTAAAGGAGTTTTGCTATTTAGGGAGTAAAATAACTGATGATGGTCGAAGTAGAGAGGATATAAAATGTAGACTGGCAATGGCAAGGAAATAGTTTCTGAAGAAAAGGAATTTGTTAACATCGAGTATAGATTTAAGTGTCAGGAAGTCGTTTCTGAAAGTATTTGTATGGAGTGTAGCCATGTATGGAAGTGAAACATGGACGATAACCAGTTTGGACAAGAAGAGAATAGAAGCTTTCGAAATGTGGTGCTACAGAAGAATGCTGAAGATAAGGTGGGTAGATCACGTATCTAATGAGAAGGTACTGAATAGGATTGGGGAGAAGAGAAGTTTGTGGCACAACTTGACTAGAAGAAGGGATCGGTTGGTAGGACATGTTTTGAGGCATCAAGGGGTCACAAATTTAGCATTGGAGGGCAGCGTGGAGGGTAAAAATCGTAGAGGGAGACCAAGAGATGAATACACTAAGCAGATTCAGAAGGATGTAGGTTGCAGTAGGTACTGGGAGATGAAGAAGCTTGCACAGGATAGAGTAGCATGGAGAGCTGCATCAAACCAGTCTCAGGACTGAAGACCACAACAACAACAACAACAACACTGTTTTTTCGAAGACAACTTTTTTGTCTTTAGTACTTTCACTTAAAAATCAGCATAAATGTTTGTACCGGTACTCTCTGAGAAGTCCTGTTTAAATCTGTTCAGTCACAATAGGAGTGTGTGCAGTGGTAGAATTTAATGCTATTTCCTCAAGTGTTGCATGAAACTGTCAAATTTTAAGTGGAGCAATAGTTATTATTGTGGCCAGTTCATAGTTTCTTGTGTATCCCATGCAGTCATCCAGCGTGAAGTAAATGTAACATGATTGCCAGAACAAGCTCGATTGTGTGTCGAACGCTATGGCGTACCAGTAAGTTTTGGGCCTGTTCGAGCCCGATTATAACTTGCCGTACCCTATTGTTCTGTATCCATAGAAGTCATTTGGTATGGCGCCAAGGCTGTTCACTCTTTCGACTGTGAGAGAAATTCTGTACTCTCAAAGTATCACAGAAATTAAATTTTCTCCGTATTTTGGAGCTTCAAACGTGACTACTCAATACACTCGAGGTATGAATTAAATAAGGCTTCAGTCACAATTTTTCTTGTTTTATTCAGTACATGATGCGTTTCGGACCCCATAGGTCTTAATATATGATTTATTTGTTCTCTTGAATGAGATGAAATGCATATTCCTGTCAGGAAAAGGTTAGATGTTAGGTTACGAAATTCGTAGCTCAGACTCAGCATGTTTATAGTGAGAGGCAGATCAAACGTGCGTTGCGCTATCAGCCTTCTGTGCAACGGGTGAGTGACGATAGCAAGGAAGTGGTTCCTAAGTTTACGGCCTTTTTACCTTATACAGGACGCATTTCCAACGAGATTGGCCGTATTTTGTGGAAATATTATGCGAAATGGGTTATTCCACCACCTTCTAAGTTTAAGGACCTGTTGACGTCCGTAAAATATGATTATGGTTTGCGTAAGGCTGGTATCTATCGTATTCCTTGCAGTTGTGGCATGTCATCCATTGGCCAGACAATCAGGACTGTGGAAGACCGGTGTATTGAACATAAGCGTCACACACGCTTACAACAGCAGAGCATATCCGCTGTTGCAGAATATTGCCTTGACACCGGTCATCCTATGAAATACAACAACACGGAGATTCTAGTTCGCACGTCCAGCTATTGGGATATTGTCATTAAGGAAGCTGTTGAAATCAAACTATGAAGCATCCTTATAAACAGAGATGGTGGATTTTGTCTAAAAGCTGCTTGGAACCCGTCTCTGTCTCTCATCAAAAAACGGAAGGACAGAATTAGTGCTACCTCACCTGTTGATTAATAGTCACTATCGATATTTCTGATGATGGTTATCTTTGGTTGTGTGTTGACTCTGCGGTTGCTTGTTCTGTGTGTGGTATCTTCCTTGTTTCTCCTCTGTGCACCGAGATATTAAATTCCCTTGCACATTGCTTCCTCCTTGCAGTTGTGACTTGAGAATGGTAGGGTGCGCTCCTGCCGAAATATCAGCGGTGGTCAACGACGTCGCCCGGCAGCAAACCCATAAATTATTTATTTGAACATTCATTTCCCCGTGAAGAGTTAAGGTCTGACGAAGAATATATTGTTAAGTGCGGTTATAACACATATTTACAGTTAGCTAATACACTACTCTCCTTAGAACTAAAAGCTGCTGAGCAGTATGCTCTAAGTATTGTAAACAAAATGCAGACTAAAATCACACACAGGTACCAAAATAAATTAGAAGCCATGCAACCGAAACTGCATCAGCAGCAGGGCAACCAACCATCCAACGAATCACAGTTTTATGAAAGAGCATTAACTAAACTGACATTACCTTCAGTGAAAACGAACAACATCTACTCAAGAAATAGCTAAGGCACAATATAAAACCCAGATTAAGTAATGATAAAATAAAGAACCTCACCATACACACTAAAAAAAGGCATCTGACTTAGCTTACCTAAATAACAGACTGTCCTAGCACACAACATAAATAAAATTATTCAGAAAAGCGTAAGTAACCATAATGAAAGCCCCAAAGCAGTTTATGAAGAGAGAAGGATTGTAAACAGCATAAACATTAAACTCAAAAATAAAAATGCCATGATTCTGAATGTTCGCCAAAAAATTCTCTAGTAATTTAGAAAAAAGATGTATACATCACTAAAACACTAACATTCTTTTTTTAAAACAAAATAACGCATCTCAAGCAAGATCCAACTGTAAAATTCCAAACAAAATCAGGAAAATGCTTAATAATTTCAATTTCCTCTTCACAGGAAAACAAGCGAAATGTTAATGATTCCCACAGCTCCAAGACTGAGAGCTCAACGTAAGACCCACAAACCCCAGTTTCCGTTGAGTGCTATTGTTAATTCTAGGAATACATCTGATTTCAAAGTTCCCCAATTATTGAACAAAATTCTGAAACAGTACTATACATTTGATAAGTCATACCTATATGAAGATAATAACTATTCCGAAAGAACAGATACCAATGATGACCATGCAGCGTCTCTAGGAAGAAATGATAATCGAAGCCCTCAGCTGCCAACAGGTGTTATTGATATACCTCAATGGGGACAGCTGAAAATGTGTGCCCCAACCAGGACTCAAACCCGGGTTCGAGTCCCGGCCAGGGCACACATTTTCAGCTGTCCCCAGTGAGGTATATCCACGACACCTGTTGGCAGCTGAGGGTTTCGATTAATTATCATTTCTTAAATCATACTTAGTTAAGAACACGAAGGAATTAGCAAATAAGCTTAAAGACATAAATATTCCTGCAGGTGCCAGGATTGCCTATTTTGATGTAACTAACTTGTTTACAAAAGACCAACTGGAAAAACAATAGACATATTTGAAAACTTAATAAAACATAAAAAATTGTTAATTGTAGAAATATCAGAATTCAAGGCCAAGTTGCAGCTAATATTGTCTCTTAATGACTTTACAGTCAATGCGAAAGCTTACCAACAGAATGAGGGTCTTGCATGGGCAGTAGCATATCAGATTTTTCGGCAGACATATTTCTCAATCATCTGGAATGCAAGTTCTTCAATGAAAACAATAGATTCAAAAGTAAAATAATATATTACTGGAGAAGTGTTGATGATGTCTTGCCTCTATTTGATGGAATAAAACATGAGATCGAGGAACTACTAGGAGTATTCAGTTCTTTCCATAAAACCATAAATTCACAATAAAATATGAGGACAATCAAAGCATAAATTTCCTGGATCTTGAAATCACCAACCATCAACAAAAACAGATCGTCGGCGTACACAGAAAACACACATATATAGACATAACACTGGACAAGTCATCATGCCATCCCACCATACAGAAACATGCTGCATTTAGGTCCATGCTACAGAGAGTACACTCTCTTGATCAAGAAGGAAACACCCTGAGGAATAATATGGATACAATTAAGAGCATTGCCATAAGCAATGGCTACACAACCAAAACAATTGACACTTTAGACAGACAAATACACAAAAGCAAGACAACGAATGGCAACACTATGAGAGGAGACAGAATATTCGCCAGTATCCCACACTGCAGTAGAACGTAAATGAAAAGGCTTCCATGATCAGTGATTATCTGTTAAATTAACGTACTAACGCAAGGTAGCAATGGTTACTTCAGAATGAATGTGAAACGACTTCAACTGTTAACACAAAACTGGACGAGCTTAGGTGTTATTAGGAAGGTGTGTAACATGCTAAAAGTACAATAAATAGAGTAATCTGCGTTGTACTGATATTATTTCAAGATAATATTTTCAATTTTCGACTGAACCATTTCAATATTTGAAAGCATGTGTATGTTTATTTAGTAATGAAGCATGTTATCTATGTAAGGCTCCCACATTCGAGTCAATAATCAGAATGAATAACTATATTAACCGAAAGGTGAAGCTGCCATCTGTCGCCTTGACGGGATAAGGAATATTACATCAGGGTTACTGCGAAAGTATAACTACTCTTTGGTTTTTTTACGCAGTGATGAGAGCTAACTGTGAACAATAGGGCTATGAATGCATGTGTGGAGACAGTAAATGCGACTGTGTCATCACCATTAAATCATGTGTGAGTCGAGGAGAATCTTCATCATCTTGGATTCCTTGCAGTTTAAGACGATCATCTCAGCGATACAAGGGATGCATGCATCGAACGAATAGGTGCAGTGATCAACACACTGGACTTCAAATCCGCCTCCGAACAACCTGATTTGGGTATTCCTTGATTTCCCTAAAACGCTTAAGGCAAATGCTAGGATGAGTCCTTTGAAAGTTCACGGCCGATTTCCTTCGCTATTTTCCCCTAATCCAAGCCTGTGCTTCGTCTCCAGTGCCCTTGCTGTCGATGGGACGTTAAGGATCAATTTGCCCACCGCCGCTGCCGCCACCACCACACCGAATGCAGTTTTCAGCATCACACTACCAATAGTTGCCAACTGTGCGTTGTTTAAAATAACTGAAGTTTTGCGTTATTTGGAGTGTGACGTATTTTGTGTGGACGACGTCAGCTAGGGTAGTGTTGTATATTTTCTGACTTTCTAGTGCAGATATGTCATCAAGAAAAGAGAAAGTATTCTTAAATATTGTTGTGTGAGCTCAGCTTGATAAACAGGGAGACTACTTTAATACAGGGTTCAAAAATGTAGATGAGAACTATAGATAATCTGTAGACGTGAAGCTAATGGCAGAATTTAAGTGTGAGAGAATTCAGATATACAAAAGGGGAAGAGTTGAGGGGTCCACACTTAGTACTATAAATGAACATCTATTGACTCCAGGTATAAGTCAGCTTTATACAACAGCACTCTTCAAGGTGATAAAGGAATGTCAAAAGAAACCCAGAGGGAAAGTAAAGGAATTAAAGGAAAGCAAAGAGAAAGCCATACAAAACAGGAAGGATATAAAAGAATTAAAGAAAAGTCAAAACGAAATTGCGGTTGAAATGAAGGAGAAATTAAAAAAAGAATTAAGATCAGTATCTGAGAAGAGCTGAGAGCAAATTGCGAAGATATTTGAAGAGAGGCAAGAATAGAAACTTGATGTATATGACGATACGCTCTTATTCTTCTTCCACAATGTTCGACACCTATGCAACCACAGTTGATGATGATGAGCGTTTGGCGTCATTGGCCGGGAGGCCCCTCGCGGGGCAGGTCCGGCCGCCATATCGCAGGTCTTATTACAGTCGGCGCCACATTGGGCGACCTGCACGCCGGATGGGGATGAAATGATGATGAACACAACACCCAGTCCCTGAGCGGAGAAAATCTCCGACCCAGCAGGGAATCGAACCCGGGCCCAGAGGACGGCAATCCGTCACGCTGACCACTCAGCTACTGGGGCGGACAACCACAGTTGAAAGCAACGTAAGATAATCACTTATTAACTGAGATACCTAATTCTGATCCTTTTGAAACAATAATTGCTACTGCAATGTTAGACGATGAAATGGCTAGCGGATGCACATATCGTGATAGTACTGAATCTGATGCTAACATCTTCGCTATGGACTCAGGTAAGTCAGTGGGTAATGAACATATTTTAAAGCACAAGGTTCAAGCAGATTATGAGTGGGTTATTGTTACAGAAGGGCTGAAGCAGATGGTACGGAAACGAACCAAGATTCAGAAGTACAATGTGAGAATTCGTTAGTTCGTGAGAATAAGTTTGAAGACTTGAATCTTTGAATTAAGAAGACGATAGTTAATCGTATTTGTAACGTGATAAGATGTTCTTAGAAAAATACTTTTCTTACAGCAGGAAAGATGAGAATTTAAGTTTGATTTTCAATCACCCATTCAAGTGGAAATATAACAAACTGTAGTGAGAACTTTCTTCGAAAGGGGATTGAGAAGGAATCAATATTTTGAAGTTCACTATGAAGAAAGTCATAATGTATGCTAGGTAACTTAATTCCGATCGGTTAAAGTTTGCGGTCATCTAGCTGACACAGTAATTTAAACTGTGGAAGATTGTACAAAGAGGAACAGAGAAGAAGCAACAGAAGTGAAGGAAAACGCAAGTGAAAGGAACAAGAAATGACACTAATACCACAGAAAATGTGCCCGAAATAATTACGGCTCATCGATTTACGGAAAAAAATACAGAAATAAGTGTAATGACCGAAGAGCAATTAGTGTAAGTCAGCTGTATGTGCATGGTCAGACAAGAAACTGAATAGGCATCGTTTGAATGTTTATAAAGACGTGAATATTATGCAGCGGAAGAGAAGAAGAAAGGAGGGAGAAGAAATAGACAATGGTGTGTTGTGCATGATGTATGTCTGCAAAAAACTGAACGATACTCACAAATACGTGTCGAAGGACTATGAAGAGTGATTTATTTACTATTTCAGACTGTTTTTATTTATGTACTCTGTGTTATGTTAGCATTGAACTGTCATTTTTGTTTCCGTTTTTTATTTTTATTTTGAAGAGGCAGCTTATTGAGGTCATTATCCAGGTGCTGTTCGTGGTGAGATACAACGGTGCAACCCACAGGGTTGGTTAGCTTCTGCACTTAAGTTGTAGCTAAAACCTTGACTGATAATTTCTGTGGCGTGAAATTGGAAACTATCCCTGTTCCATGAAGTTACAACATGCTGCAGTTCTCTCGAAATTTCATGGGAAAATATCTCTCATGTTCGTGAATGCATCAGTTACTGTAACTTCTGAGGCGAAATTTGGATTAATTTTCTGTGGGTTCGTATCACATTATCTAGATGTGTGTAAGATAAACAGTAACAGTTTACAGTTAGTGGTCTGGCATCCGTTCGTGGTCTATCCTGGAGATCTTGCGTCTAAGCCCACCCTCGCACTTTTCGTGTTAATTTTCGCAAGTCCTGAAGCTTTTCGCCATTGATATTTAAAAACACTGCTTCAGTAGTAACTTACGATTATTTGTGTTTAGTCGATATTACACGATGTTTGGAGTGGAGTAGCAAGCGTGTGTCGATTGTTACTCTACAGTGTTGTGATCCTATTTTTTTCTACACTTTCCAAGATCTATTAAAAGGTCAAATGGAGCCGTTGGATTGCGGTCATAAATAATTTATCCTATCTCTAAAAGTCAGGAGCGACGTAAGCTTTAGGTTTTCTGGTGACTAGTGATGGCGTATCTTTCGATACGTGGGTACGCTTTCGGCCGTAGAAATGTGCGTACCTCACTTGCACGCTTAAGCCACGTCGCGTCTGTTAGCGACGCATCTCTCGTGGTATTGCCATCGCATTTGTCCGGACGGGTGCGTGCAACATTAAAGTGCTGATTTCCAGATGAGCCGTTCACAATGGGCGGATACTGGAAATCACCAGAGAGCAACAACATGCGACCACGGCGCCGGAGCGCCACTGCAGAATAATTCACGCTGTGCTCATCGTCCGAAGATAAAAGCTCGCCTCGGCGGCCATGAGCGCCACAATGGGCGCACATGAAATTTTAGCGAGCTCTCCAGTGATGAAGACTGCCTTTCACGTGCCCTCTCATTACTCCATCGACCAGGAAACTTGAGGCACGGCGTTTCCTGGTCGCGTTTGAGTGCGGATAATTTGTTAGCTTGAGACAAAGCAATTATCGTCTGACAACATTTGCTTACGGGTCCTTTCAGTCGCGTCTCGTTCTTTGACCTTGAACTATTCGTTATGTCGTGTTTGACAGGGAGCTGTTTATGATACTTCAGTGAAACACATTTTGTTCAACAAATACGGTTACCACAATCGAGTCGTGTTCGTAGTTGGGCGGTCACTCCATCCGATTTCTCTACAGAAAAAAAGGAAGGGAGATTAAGTTTTAAAGTTACGACGACGAAGTGGTCTTATGACATGTAGCAAAAGCCCGAATTGGAGAAGAAACACAAAAGGAAACGGGATGTGCTCGATCTACATCAACTTCCATACTCGGTACATGTGGTAGCTTTTCTCCCTTTCTCTGTAACATTCGCGAATGGCGCATGGGAAGGATTGCCGATGAATTTTCGTTTCAATTGTAATTTCTATGAATATTTCATCGTAGCCGTTTCGCGAAAAATACGGTGGAGGGAGTAATACGTGACCCTGCTATACTTGGAACATACGCTCTCAGAAATCCAACAGAAAAGCCTATTCGAGATTCGCAACGTCTTTCTCTTTTAGCGATTTTGAGATTTTTTCGTGCATAACGCTCTCGCTGTTGCTAAGCGATACCGTTGTGAAACACTTCACTCTTCGGGAGATTGTATTTATTAAACCAATGCTGCTAGTACCCCAGTCTGAGGAACAGTATTGAAGTATCAGTAGAACAAGTGATTTGTCAGCCCCTTCTATCATTGATGAAATACTTTAAAATAGATTAACAATAACTTTGACCGCAATAAAATATTTTTTACCGGTTTAGGTCAGAATGTGGCCATCTTCAGACGGTTTGTACCATGTGTCTAGACTGTGGTGGTGAACGGAGTGTGTGACATTCGTGGATCGTTCATTGCCACCGCCTACCATCGTGGTATAGGTGGTTTCAAGATGGCCACACACTAATCGAAAACTTTGACAATTGCAAATAAATGTATTATTGCAGACAATACTCTTTTTAGTGCAATTGAAACTAATCTAGGTGGACCTCTGTTTTTCTCCACGAGAAATGTTCCTTGCTTCAGTTTCTTCCATTAAAATCTCAACTAGGAATCTGGTCTTCGTAGACATAGTGTCATGTAGTTATTCCAATTCAGGTCAATACTGACTGTTACTCATAGGTAGGTTTCAGTTATTACTGTATATAGTCCAATGTGCACATAATTAGGGTTCATAGCAACCAGAACAAACGCGAAATTGACGAGGACTAACGAATTTGAGATTAGTGAGACTTAATATGAAAATTGGTAACCGAGTATCAGATGAAGGAATTCAGTTACCTTGGAAGCAAATTAACACATAATGGACGACAGGAAGAGGAGATCACAAGCAGACTTCCCCAGACGGAGAGGGAATTCCTGGCCAAAACAGCAGCCTTGATTGGAGGACGAAATTTCTGAGATGTACGTCTGGAGCACGGTGTTGTATGGATCTCTAACTGTGGGAAAACCACAAACGAATAGCATAGAAGCGTCTGTGATATGGTGCCACGTGAATATGTTGAAAATTAGGTAGACTGATATGGTAAGAAGTGAGTACGTTCTACACAGAATCGGTGAAGGAAACCACATATTGAGAACACTGAAACGAAGAATAGACAGCAAGATACGACAAGAGTTGATAAATCAAGCAATAACTTCCGTAGCTGCAGAGGGTTAAAACTGAGGTAGAGAGGAATACATTTATAACGTTCGTTAAATAATTTATTTGTTTGGATACTTGTTAAAATTATTCTGCTTTGTTTGGAATACCTTGAATGATGGCGAGTGAATAAAATAAATTAAATTGTCTTACCTATAAAGCAGCAACGGTGGAACGCGATGTATTTTGATCTCTCATTAAGAAAATATACGTACGCTAGCTACTCTCCTAGCCGTGTGCAATACTGGCGATAATACTTTGAAATGTACATGAAATTCTTTTGGCTGATAAATGAAAATATTTAAGAAAAATTCAACTTCTTTGAAAAACGTATGACCTGCACAGGGATGGGGTACTGATTGTGGTGAATTACTAACACTGATATTTTTTATGTGGAATAGAGTCCATAGTTAAGATTGGATTTTTCGAAAACCTTAGACAATTGAAGTTACATTGGTCAAAAACCTACATCGTATTTACTAATTGATTAACGAAAGCTGGCCGAAGTGGCCGAGTGGTTCTAGGCGCTGCAGAACGGAACCGCGCGACTGCTACCGTCGCAGGTTCGAATCCTGCTTCGGGCATGGATGTGTGTGATGTCCTTAGGTTAGTTAGGTTTAAGTAGTTCTAATTTCTAGGGGACTGCTGACCTCAGATGTTAGGCCCCATAGTGCTCAGAGCCATTTGAACCATTTTTGATTAACGAAAATGAGATTTATACATCAAGCATTATCTAACCTCACTAAACCAGATTAAATGCAGATCATCAAATTACATATAGCACTTCATAAAAGATCTTGGAAACATTACAAAAGTGAAATATTTAACTAGCTTTTTTTATCCAGTCAGTTTATGTACATTCTGGGGTTACTCAACAATTGAAAATTATCGGCTAATTCATCCATACAACGCGCTGGCGCAACCAGCATCATAATTATCTAACATCTTTTCCTTGCTTGCATGAAGATTTCTGTTTCCATGTTGTCGTTATTCCAATGTTAATTTAACACTTGGTGGCTTCACAGAGGACACCACAAAAACTGCCTTCACCATCCTCTTTCACTGACAGACATCTACCTACCTACAACCATGCACACAGCGCTCTCTTACTCCAACACTAAGTCTGAGACCAGAAGCTGTATCTTCGGTTCTACGGTCATGTACAGTCAGAGATCCGCTTTATAAAGCCTATCAGAGACATACTTCGTTTATAGTATCGCAGTTTCATTTTAGTTTACAATAATATTATTGTCATATTCGGGTGCCAAATACAAGCGTGCCCCAGTAGACTCCGTTCACAACCCTCCAGAGGGGTTTAACCCTAGGATGCATATACAGAGCCTCCGAGGCCCTTGTATATCTTCATTTTTAAAAAAATTCTGTAATTTTTTGTTTCATTTGAAACTGCTTTCCAGTACTCTTTCACAAACACTGTGACATTCCTCTTATCAAGTCTGAACGAGATACCTTTTTAAGTTTTTTGTATAATTCAATACGTTTACCCATACACCATGAATGTATAAGCAGGGCTTCAGAAGCCCTCACACATTTATAAATGTTCTTTAGCCCATATTGTCTTTAACATTTGTTTGGGAGCAGTTCTTAATTCAACAATAACTGTAGTGGTATTTCCAGCAACAGGAGTGCCAACAGAAGCAGTAGCTGTAGTAGTAATAGTACAACTAAAACATAATACACACTACTATCACGTATTGGCGATGTCGGAGTATTATTGATCTTTTTGCTATCAAATGTTTTATTATTGCTTAGTATTGTTATCCTGTACTGCTCATGTCAGCCTCATTGTTACTGTGGTTTGTTTGTTTCTGCAAGGCCCATATTGTTACGAGTATGATTTGTTTAGTGCTGCACAAGCTGCTGTTCGAGAGACATGCCTTTTGCTATGGCTTCGACACGCAAAGCAAGAGAGTCAGTACGTGCAAATGCAGATAATTTTGAAAGTGTTGTGGCTCAGTGGTTTGAAGAAGATGATTCTTGCGAGGAAGGAAATATTTTTGAAGATGCAAGTAGTGAAGAATCAGCCAATGAACCTGCAGATGTGAATATTGAGGCAGATGATAGTCCTTCTGATAATATTACTTCATCAGAGTCTGCAAACGAAGAACCACCACAAAAAGGTATAGAAGACCACACATACATTAGTCGGAATGGAACGATTTGGAAATTAGATCCTCCTGCAATTTTTCGTACGCCTGCCCATAATATCGTAAAGAAGGCACCTGGTCCAGCCCGTGATTTGAAAACCTATAAACCTAAGGATGCCTGGGACTATTTCATCTCCAAGGAAATACTAGAGGATATCATCAACTGCACAAATATTGAAGGCAGAAGAGTTGGGATGTCCCTATTAGAGAATTACTCTTGGATGAAAAGGCAAATCCTACATATAAGGCCACTGTGTCAGTAAATAGATTCGAGGATATAAGGAGAATGATTAGATTTGATGACAGGCGTACCCATGAAGCTCGATCTGCAGATGACAAACTTGCTGCTATTCGCTATGTGTGGGAACTATTTCTTGACAAGTGTAGAAATCAAGTGTAGAAATAGAATGATTCTCAATGATTCGCTCACAGTTGACGGACAGCTAGTCCCATTCCGTGGAAGATGCAGCTTCACTCAGTGTATGCTCTCTAAACCAGCCAAGTATGGCATTAAAATATTTTGGTTATGTGATGCTACATCTGCATATGCTTTAGACGGAATTGTTTACACAGGAAGGAAGCCCCATGAACCTATTCAGAAAAATCTTGGACTGAATGTGGTGAAAGATCTTGCTAAAAGCATTGAAGGATCATCAAAAAATATTACTGTTGACAACTTCTTTACTAGTGTGCAGCTGGCAGAAGAGATGCTTCAGAAGCAAATTACAGTGGTGGGAACCATCAAACAAAATAAACCAGAAATTCTTAATGAGATCAAACCATCTGCCTCTAGAGCGATTCATTCCTCTTTGTTTGCATTTAGAGGTGCCATTACAAAGGCGAGTTATGTTCCCAAACAGAAAAAGTCTGTAATTCTCATTAGCTCAATGCATCACGACAGAAACACCGATGAAACTCGTGCAAAAAAGACACCAGGTATAATAAAGTTCTATAACTCTACGAAGGGTGGAGTAGATCAAATGGACCAGAAAATTCGTTATTACACTTGCAAGAGACAAACAAGAAGATGGCCATTTGCATTATTGATGAATATGATGGACATCGCAGCAATGAACAGTGAAATTTTATTTTCCGCCAAACATCTGACATACCATAGTGGAAGAAGTGATAAAAGGCGTTTGTTCTTTGAGATTTAGCACAGGAAATGGTAACACCACCAATGGAACTTCGTATGCAGATCCCTAATCTTCCAAAGAAAATCGTTCATGCCGTGCAAAGATGTGGTGTTCAAAAGGATGTCAAATTGCCAAACCAACTACCTGTTTCAGGAAAAAGAAGAAGATGCAATTATTGTCCATATAATAAACACAGGAAAAGTGCTACGACATGCATTAAGTGTAAAACCAACATTTGTAAGGAACATAGAGACGTTCTTTCTGCTTCTTGTTTGTCACATGTTGAAAACTAAGAAAAATGCAATTTCATATGAATAATGAATAATAACTTTTTGTCAAAATATTGCCTGTATACATAATATTGTGAATAATATGTTTTAATAGAAGAAATTGGTTGTAATAAATGTTATAAAATGTAAACTGCAACTAATAGGTAAATTAATAAAATTATTTGTCTATGTTGTATGTAAATGGATGTAGCTAATAAAGATCCACTCTTAAGAGTTTTTTTTTAAATTAATAAAATGTTAATCAGGCCCACCAGATCCTGTTACTGCATCTTAGGAATCTTTCATTATGACAATAAATTTGACAGAAATAAATTTAACTTCAAAGAATGATTATATGAAAAGAGGAAAATTTTAAATTAGGGCAGGGCCTTGGAGGCCCTGCATATGCATTCATGTGTGTTTTCGGCACCATGCATGCTAGGGTTAACAAATTATCACATATTTGGGAGTACCTTGTACAACAAAATGTGGTAAATTTATCTGATTACTGATAATTAGAAATCTTGAGTAGTATAAAACCATTACAGTGTAGTCCTAAGGAGCATTATAAAGTAGCATGTTATGTTTCCACAAAAAAAATTTAACTCTATAACATCATTAAACTTGAAAGAATTGAGAGTGCTCAGGTGCAATAGTACGATTCATAATCTGTTTATATTATGAGTAAATTGTCTTGTAAACAAGGCTGCTGACAAGTAACTCATATAAGGTAAAATCAGTATACAATCCTCGTCTTCAAGATAATGTTATAAGATTGGACAAGGGAAAGGAAGAGTCATGGCTGAAGCCTTTGAGCATGTTGAACTGACTGTAAGTCCGTTTCATTTTGTTTTGTGCATGTTTAACAACTGGCTAGTGACAAATGCGGATTTCATTCAGTGTGCAAAGACATTTGAAATCCGTATTTTTTTCTTCAGGCATGTGCAGAGATACAATAGGTACTCGGCAACAAATTACAAACAACCATTGTTAACAATCATTCTAATATCAGTAACATGATGAACTGCATCATCACAGTTCCTTATAGTAGAGATAACTGCTACAGTCGCAGGTTCGAATCCTGCCTCGGGCATGGATATGTGTGATGTCCTTAGGTTAGTTAGGTTTAAGTAGTTCTAAGTTCTAGGGGACTGCTGACCATCGATGTTAAGTACCATAGTGCTCAGAGCCATTTGAACCATAGTAGAGATTCTTCTTCTCAGTAACAAATTGCTCCAATACCATGAACAGAGGTAGAAGACCGGAAAATGTAAGGTATGAAATGGTACCAAAGGTAAGGTAGAGGAACTTGACCATTGCTACTTATATCACCATCGAGTAATCTATCTGATCAAAAAAAGTTCAGTATCGTAATGAAATTACAGACTCGATGAAGAACAATGCTTTACATCAGAGTGAATAGGAAAAACTGAAAGTGAACTATGAACAAGGCTACGTAAATAAGTGTGGAATCAGCCTGCGAATTTGAGATAGAAAAATCTAACATGATAGAGAACGTCACTGGTTCATAACGTTATACTGTGACCCTCAATGGCCTTGTATATGCAATGCTGTGACATAATTACATAAGAAAACCGAACAGTAAAATAGAGAATAGAGCGACTCCATGTGGGCTTGTGCTTGGAATACATGTAATCTCAATATTTAAAACAGTTGAATAGAAAAATCAAGCAGAGGCTCCTAGTGGCCTTTCTACCCACATAAATGCTGATCTTAGTTACAGAAATCATCTCTGTGGTTCAAAGTATCGTAGTTTTACATAAAATAAATGCTGACCTTCATAACTAAGAAAGTGACAGGAAACTTCTTAGTGGCTCGCAGTGGCCTAGTTTTACAAGAGATAAATGTTCACCTTAATAGCTAAAATGTGACAGAAATAACCTGCGTGGCCCAAAGTGGCCTAGTACATGTAATAAGTGGTGAGCTTAATAGCTAACAATGTAACAGAAATCGTATTTGTGGCTTAAGGTGGCCTAGTTTAACATGACATAAACATCAAAGCTGAGAAAGCATAATAAAATATCATCTACCTATAACTGGATGTGGCACACAGAGGCCTATGCGTAAGACATAATGAGAATGTGTAACTGCATATGGCTTTTACAAGAAAATAGTGCATTATTATGTGGAAGTATGGCTCTGTGTGGTCTGTATGAATAAATTTTAAACAAACAGCATCATAAAATGAAAGTATGGCATTGTATGAGTAAAGACACAATATTTATAGTTTATGTAGCATCCTTGGGGCTTCCTATATTTCAATCTGTTATATAACTTATACCTCTAACAAAGTGCATATCTACAGGGAAGTATATGGCAATGATTCATAAGGGAAGTGCACTTTATTTGTAAAAAAATGACTAACTGTCAATCGTCATTCTTCTTGAGTCAAGAACTGTTAATGGCTCTGAGCACTATGGGACTCAACTGCTGTGGTCATAAGTCCCCTAGAACTTAGAACTACTTAAACCTAACTAACCTAAGGACAGCACACAACACCCAGCCATCACGAGGCAGAGAAAATCCCTGACCCCGCCGGGAATCGAACCCGGGAACCCGGGCGTGGGAAGCGAGAACGCTACCGCACGACCACGAGATGCGGGCAAGAACTGTTAAGCCAAAGCAATGTGATTATAGTATATGCAAGGATAAATACAAGAGTACTAAGTGCAATATAGCTTGCTGACTGGATAAATGTTACACATCACAGTTAATCATGAGATGAGTATGGAAAGATAAGGGTTAATTGTAGAATTGCCTTGACCTTGACTAATTATAACATTTGAGAAATCTGAGCGTTATTAAAGCTGTTTTCAGTTTGAGAGGGATAACAGTGCTGAGGTCGGTATATCGGACTCATTAAAATTTTGCTCTGTATTGTCGATGGATCAGAGCACTGGTAACAAAAGGGGAAACACAATAGATTGATTTTTCACCAATGAAGTGATCGTCACAGTAGTGGATCTCTTTTCTTATTTACGAGAAACGCGATGCAATTACTCATGTTCAGATCCAGTTACTCGTCCCTGCACAAATCACCACTCCTCTGCAGCTCTTCGTCCGGTTCTGCTTACGCTTTTGAAGTGGACACTGTCCTATACCGAACAGAATGGTCTTAGTGGAGCTTCCTCTGTCATCAACTATATCATAAACCCTAGAAATACCGAAGCCTTTCACAGGTGGGGGCGGGTGGTGGCGGGAAGGGTGGGGAGGTATCTTATACCCGCCCTAAAAAAGTAAACAAATTTAGAAAATTCGTTAATAGTTGTTGATTACGTAAACAACACATTTTTTAAAGAAGTTCTGACGTGTAAGTAGGGTCCAGAACTCGAAAACGTCGTTTACCTCAGTCTTTGCCATATCAAGGCCCTTCTAATAACTTGTACGACCGAGGGCGATGGAGTTACTTTATGGCCACCAAAAATATTTTTGAAATGTAAAGTTAGTTAATTGTAGTTCACTTTCAGTTAAAACATATTTTTTTGAAGAAATAACCAGAAAATAATGAATATGACATTCATCGAGAGGTCTGACATCTATTACTAAGAATTAAACTTTTGCATTAAGTATAACCCAAAAATTTAAAAAAAAATTCACGAATGTGGTAGAAGTATTCATTGAAAATAATACACTACATCAGAATATTTTCAAAAGCTGGGCATAAAGTACCCCCGTCCCATTTAGTATTGTGAGCGTTAACGTGCACTGTAAACTTTATTAGGACCTATAACACTCCCTCGGGTTCTCCCGATCTCAACTTTTACATCTGTCGATTTCGTCCCGTTACTAGCAAGGGAGCTGTACCCGCCACGAAGTCCTGCATCCATGCACAAAGGCTTCATCGAAGGTATCATCCCAGTTTTTGTCCTAAGTGATTTAGAGAAATCGTGGAAATTCAATCCGGATAAAATTAAATCTCGAAGGTCTGATGAGGAGTCAAACAGCAGTCGTCATGTATAGGAATCTTATGCATTCCCCTTGCACCAGTTATCTCAATTGCTTACAGGCGTCGTTAACTATAGTGTTAGAATAGCGTTTCGGGAGGACAAGGTAAGAGCTGCTTAAATCTAGGTCGGAAGGCGATTTCAAAGACCGATAGAATGGTGCACTAACGAAATCACCGTTCAATGACACTGAAATGCTGTCTGTCGGCAATATAGATGTGCGCTCCACTCCGTAAGGGGTCCAAAGGGCTATATCACTTAACGGAAGGCGTGATTAGAAATTCTAAAAGAAAGAGCGGATGCTCGCTATACGTGCACTACCTACTGGATCAGTAGCGGCGACAGTCACCTGTCGCAAACACACCGTCGCTGCCCGCAACAGCGGCGCAACTCACTCCAATCTGTTGTCACCGCTAGAGTGCAACGTGGAACGCTGAATCACTTCGCCATTATTTTTTTTTTATCGTGGTTGTTTCTCTGATTCGCTAAAATCACGGTTCGATGGCATTTTCTTTAATCCAGACTAAGACTTCTCCGACTTGAAAGTTGTCTGTTATATTTGTAAACTTTCAATCTATCATGTTTTATGCGTCTTCCAACTCGTTAGAATTTTCATTGTGATATATTTGATATAGTCAGATTGAAACGTGGCAATAAATCCACCTTTAATATACATTTGTGCTTCTATAATTCCTTGATTTAATCACGTCGATGAAGTTAAGTTTCTCTGCCCGAGTTTCCTCATGTTTTTCCGTGCCAGGGAGGAAAATCACATTGGGAACCGGCACCTAGTGTTACTCTAATTTTTATGACATTATATTTAGCGCGCTATGTACCTCTAACCACCTGTGCTAAACTTGGATGATCGCTGGAACGAATGAATGTAGGTGAATTCAGGTGGATATTCTTAGTGTCCAATAGAAGCCTGAGAACGGCGGTTGAACGAAATCTTAAGAAGGCGACCCGTGGGGCCAGTCAATCTCAACACTAGTCTGCCCAAGCGTTTTAAAGGTGTGGCGATGAGATTGTTTCCTATGGATCCATGCGATAGGGATGCCATGTTAGAGTTTTGGTCGCTGAACCGAGTGCAAAATTTTGAGGTGAAGGATCCCAGTGGTGTCCCTCCTGTCTTCTGATTGGAAGAGACGCCGGCTACCATTGTCAAATTCTTCTTGGTGACTTGTCAGTCCACCCCCTGCCCTCTTCAGTTCTGTATGCAGAGGCCTGGAATGTTGGATTTTAGAGTCTGTCAGCTGCTGTCCCTTACTCCTGTAAGTACGACGTGCTGTTTCCGTACGCATTCGAACGGCGATTTCGGATAAGAGTTAGTTCAGTACTGAGTTAAGATTCTCTATAATGGTTAATCTCTGTAGTTAGTAGCAGTGCGGGGTTCTCGCGAGTGGTTCAAATGGCTCAAATGACTCTGAGCACTATGGGACTTAACATCTGAGGTCATCAGTCCTCTAGAAGATAGAACTACTTAAACCTAACTAACCTAAGGACATCACACACATCCATGCCCGCGGCAGGATTCGAACCTGCGACCGTAGCGCTCACGCGTTTCCAGACTGAAGCGCCTAGAACCGCACGGCCACATCGGCCGGCTCGCGAGTGGTATTTCGACATCTGTTTTACTTAGATTCAGATGGAGCCGAACTTGTCGTTTGATCGGCCATGATTCACCTCATGCATTATGCCAAGTTTACTTTCGTGGCTGCTTTCGGTCCGGATTTAGTGGTGCACATTGGTGAACTGCCGTTCGATTTCCGTGCGAGTTTAATCTTTGTTTGTGAGCAACTGCACCACCATCCGCCGTTCCTTAGTGAATCCAATCTTTGCTGAACAATTTTTATTAAAAATGAAATTCTCCAGCTGTAACTTAAGATTTTTTATTTACTTCGCTACTAGTTTCGACGTTGCGTCAACGCCATCTTCAGACCCGTACACTTTGATGAAATCAGTTGTGTGTGGCCCAGTCGAGAAGTCTGCGGTGGGACCAACACGTGCTCCATGCATGGCGGGCAGTAAATATCACGTGTTGATCTCACCGCGGACTTCTAGACTGAGCCATACACAACTGATTTCATCGAAGTGTACGGGCCTGAAGATGTCATTGACGCAACGTCGAAACTAGTTGCGAACTAAATAAAAAATCTTAAGTACACCTGGAGGCATTTCATTTTTACTAAAAATTATACCAGCTGTGTCCTACCTTCATCCAGATTAAATGTGGATCTACGAAGATTGCTGTATGATGATGACTGTTAAGTTATTACAGTTTGCTTGTAATGAAACATAGTGTAAAGATTTTATGTCTGTTCCAAATTAAATGGGAGTTCAGAATTAGTTCACTCGCCTTTCCATCATTTAACCGCGATCATTTCTGTGACATTGCTTTCCAGAATGACACCCAGTTTTAAACTTATATATTATTCAGTGACAGCGATCATTTGCTTTCTGCAAGAGTATTCATTCAGTGAGAATTGTTTATCCTTTGGTGTATGCATTTACTCAGCGTGAGACTATTAGCAGTATGGGAAAGGTGCTTAAACTGTATCACTTTGGCTATTTTATTCATTACGCTCTAAACAGTAAGTAACAAAATCATTTGAACAATGTAATCCTTAACTGCAGCATGTTGTTCTTGGTATATAATTTAAGGAATAGAAATCCTGACAAAAATAAACATACCGATTGTATCAAAAAGATTCATCCGATTTTAAAAAAGTAACTATTGTGTTATTTGAGATATGTGCGTGTACAATATGCTGTTAGAGAGAGCAAATTCTCGATCTTTACATGGTTTCCGCTAGGTAGCAGCAGTGTGCGCCCATTTCAGTTCTAGTAAAAATAGTGTCAGGACAACAGATAGTGGTTTGTGTTCTACGTTTTGCGCAGTGCGGGTCAGTAGTAACTGTTCATCGTGACTGTCGTATTAGGTATGCTGTGGGTGCTCCTACAGAACAGAGCATTAGACGATGGCATGAACAGTTCCGAGAAACAGGTTGTTTGTGTAAAGGCAAATCCCCGCGTGTCTGACACAGACGTCGAAAGCATCCGCCATAGCTTCACAAAGAGTGCTCAGAAATCCGTTCGCCGTGCAGCTCGACACTCAAATTGCTCCCGATGTCCGTCTGGCGTGTTTCCCTTCGACGTTTACACCTGAAACCATACAAAATTCAGCTACTGCAAGCTCTTATTGAGGGTGACAAACAATAACGTGTGGAGTTCTGTAATTTCGCTTTTGCCAAGATGGAGGGTGACAGTTTTCCTCCACATTTAGTGTTTAGTGACATAACAGTTTAAACAGAAATGTGAACTGTCGTAATGTGAGAATATGGAGCAGGGAACAACCAAATGAAGTTATACAACGCGAGAGGGACTCTCAGAAATTTAATGTGTTTTGTGCAGTTTCACGGAAAGGTGTATGGTCCATTTTTATTTGCCAAGAACATATCTTGATATACTTGACAACTTTCTTTTCCTTCAGCTAGAGACTGATACGAACAATTTCATTTACCAACAGGATGGAGCACCGCCACACTGGCATCTGGAAGCGCGGGAATTTTTAAATCGAAGGATTACTGAACGAGAGATCGGTTGCACAGGACCAAATAATTCAGCCTTACGTCACTGGCTTCCAAGGTCGCTGGACCTGACTGTATGTGATTATTTCTTGTGGGGATTTATAAAAGACCCTGCTTATGTGCCTCCGTTACCAACAAAAATGAAAGAACTGATGCACTGCATGACAGCAACTGTGGAATCTATAACTCAAGACATGCTCGCTGCACTCTGGGACCAATGTAAATACCACTTTGACATAAGGCGTGCATCTCAAGGAGGGCATATTGAATACCTATGAAATGGTACGAAAAAAAAACAACTTTTTGAGTTTCCCGTTCATCAAAAAAACAAAATTCATTGCATATATTTATTAGTTTCCGAAATATAGGAGTGCCAAAACTGATGATTCTTTTTGATACAGGCCGTATTACATTTACAATTTTAAGCGTGGGTGTCAGCAAAAACCATAAATAAATTTTCAGTTCATAAAATATGCAGCCAACTGGTCGCATAAGTTTAATGTAAAAACTTTTACCACGTTTCGATAACGCTAAGGATCCCTTCTTCAGATGGAAGTTACAAATTATATTTTTAATTTTTGCCTTGACAATGAGGAAAACTCACTCCAATGCATTCACAAAAAAATTTGCATATGTTACACAATCCTCGCAACCGTTTCAGGAAAACCATTACATGCAAGTAGCGGCTCCATCACTAAGAGCCAGAATTCAAGTTCCATTAGTACAGACGCTGAGATCTGGTGACATGTGCTATAAAACTCCATGTCGGTAGCACCCTTTGATTAGATATTAAATGTAGTGGTCCCGCAACTATGGTTCCGTCAAGCCGTTTCTGGAGGGTTATCTATATATTTAGGTATATACAATACACCGTTATTCCCCCCAAATTACGCACTTCATATAACTGTTTTAAATTCGTTTATCGAACGACTAAAACTACATATTTATATTAGCATACTGCTTCCACTTTATTGATGTGTGGTCAGGAAAGAAACTTTTTTTACAATTGGGTTTTTGTTGTAGATCTAAACATCTCTTCTTTACAATGACTACTGAAATATTTATTTTATTTTATGTTGAGACATTTTCGGCCAACGGCCTCGCTGCAGTGGTAACACCGGTTCTCCTCCGATCACCGAAGTTAAGAGCTGTCAGGCTGGGCTAGCACCTAGATGGATAACCATCAGGTCTGCTGAGCGCTGTTGGCAAGCGGGGTGCCCTCAGCCCTTGTGAGGCAAACTGAGGAGCTACTTGATTGAGAAGCAGCGGCTCCGACCTCGTAAACTGACATGCCGCCGGGAGAGCAGTGTGGTGACCACATGCCACTCCGTATCCGCATCCAGTGACGCCTGTGGGCTGAGGAATGACACGGCGGCCGGTCGGTATCGTTAGGCCTTCACGGCCTGTTCGGATGGAATTAAGTTTATTTTAGTTTTTGAAACCTTTTTCGTAAGCTTTCTGCTTATATGTGAATGAGACCTCTGCATGCATGTGTGTCAGTGAAAACTTGCCAAAGGCCAGGATAGCCGGCAACATGGATGACGACGACATTAAATAGTCCTCTAGCGAAACTTTTCTTGATTAGAATGTTCTAATAGTTGCAAGGCATCAAGTAAGTTTTTCAGTTATGGTGGTTGTTATTGTCTCCCAAGTGCAAACAGGTTGGTCAATTTTGAGATCATTTTTGCTGAATATAGATTGCCAATGTAACAGTGGAGGTAAATAAAGTAACAGTATTTTAGTTCATATTGCTAATAAACAACAATGTTACAAGTATTTCTTTTGCTGTAACTACCCATATGACACTTTTACAATGTAGTAGTAAACGTCGTTAAACTATTACTTGTGTACTGTGTCAAGTCTACTGTTTTTCTGGGTGTATCCATTATAGCTTTCATCGAAAGGGGACTGCGTCGAACTTTGGCTGTGGTACGTCTTTCTGTATTGGAAATGTTTACGCATGAAAGAACGTTATCGAATTCTACACAGTACCGTGCAGAAACTTTTGCAAATGTGTAAGTAGGCTGTTTATGTTTTCTTTATGTAAGTAGGCTGTTTAGGTTCTTATATTGGTAACGCCGCCGCCACGTAGCGCTCTCTGTATGAAAATGAAATCACTGGCTGTGCTGTGTGCAGTCTGTGGCTAGTTTGCATTGTTGTCTGCCATTGTAGAGGGGCAGCTGGATGTTAACAGCGCGTAGCGTTGCGCAGTTGGAGGTGAGCCGCCAGCAGTGGTGGATGTGGGGAGAGAGATGGCGGAGTTTTGAAATTTGTCATGAACTGCTATATTTATATATGATGATATCAAGGTAAATACATTGTTTGTTCTCTATTAATATCTTTCATTTGCTAACTATCCCTATCAGTAGTTAGTGCCTTCAGTAGTTTGAATCTTTTATTTAGCTGGCAGTAGTGGCGCTCGCTGTATTGCAGTAGCTTGAGCAGCGAAGATTTTTGTGAGGTAAGTGATTTGTGAAAGGTATAGTTTAATGTTAGTCAGGGCCATTCTTTTGTAGGGAATTTTGAAAGTCAGATTGCGTTGCGCTAACAAAATATAGTGTGTCAGTTTAAGCACAGTCTCGTGTATAAATTTTTCAAAGGGGAAGTAGATGGCGGAGTTTTGAAATTTGTCATGAACTGCTATATTTATATATGATGATATCAAGGTAAATACATTGTTTGTTCTCTGTTAATATCTTTCATTTGCTAACTATCCCTATCAGTAGTTAGTGCCTTCAGTAGTTTGAATCTTTTATTTAACTGGCAGTAGTGGCGCTCGCTGTATTGCAGTAGCTTGAGCAGCGAATATTTTTGTGAGGTAAGTGATTTGTGAAAGGTATAGTTTAATGTTAGTCAGGGCCATTCTTTTGTAGGGAATTTTGAAAGTCAGATTGCGTTGCGCTAACAAAATATTGTGTGTCAGTTTAAGCACAGTCATGTATAATTGTTCAAAGGGTACGTTTCAAATGTACTAAGCCTAAGGTGAATTTATTGTGTTAGATGCTGCAGTCTGGAACCGCGGGACTGCTACGGTCGCAGGATCGGATCCTGCCTCGGGCATGGATGTGTGTGATGTCCTTAGGACAGTAAGGTTTAAGTAGTTCTAAGTTCTAGGGGACTGATGACCTAAGATGTTAAGTCCCATAGTGCTCAGAGCCATTTGAACCATTTTTTTCATTGTGTTAGAATTTTCTGATTACTAGCAGAAAAAATTTGTAGCAGATTTTGGATTGAGAGGTAGTATCCTGTCGAGTAGGTAAAGTGAAAGCCTGGCCATATCACCTCGAGAAATAGCTCTGTTCTCACTTCTTATAAGACGAATTTACAAAGTGTTCCATTTTCACTACGTAAAACAGATTTAAAACTAAGGTTTCTGTGCATGGCAAGGAACTTCAGAAAATTCCAAGCTATATTTAAAGTAGGGCATAATTTAATTCATTCTGGTGAGATTATGGCAGTCAGACGCTCCGTGAGGTCTAACCAGGCATGTTGTAAGTTACGTCTTATATGGGATTTCACACTCGCAGATTGTTGTGACAGGGATATTACGGAAGAAAACACGGTTTAAACCCTTTCATGAAAATAAAGTAATACAGACAAATTGTAGAGCGGACAAATTTAATGGTAGGTAGGTAGGTAGGTAGTGTTTAACGTCCCGTCGACAACGAGGTCATTAGAGACGGAGCGCAAGCTCGGGTTAGGGAAGGATTGGAAAGGAAATCGGCCGTGCCCTTTCAAAGGAACCATCCCGAGATTTGCCTGAAACGATTTAGGGAAATCACGGAAAACCTAAATCAGGATGGTTGGAGACGGGATTGAACCGTCGTCCTCCCGAATGCGAGTCCAGTGTGCTAACCACTGCGCCACCTCGCTCGGTACAAATTTAATGAGCGCTGACAGCTATAGACGAGTTAAAGGTGCTGAAAGATGGAGAGAAAGGGGAACGTGATAAAACTGAACTAATGAACACAGGGGAAGAGAACGTGACGTGACTGACTGAGAAATGAAGCGAAAAAAGGGTAACTTGGAGAAGATAGAACCATTTGTGTCGCCATTTGATAAAGGGGAACCGAAGGTAAGCGTTAATATTTTTCTGTTGAAGCGTTTCGTGGCTGACAGAACGATGTGCTTTAGCTTTTCTTAAACGCAAATTGGCGTTTAATCATGCTTGTAGTGCAGGGTAGATGCTTTCCGAAGCATAAAGCGGCGACAGAGTTGTCTTGTTTTACGAATCGGCACAGGTTCGTTGCTAAGTAAGTGGGATATTGTGTTGAGAATGTGATGGAAGATACTTAATCTCTGAAGTGAGGTACTGGGATGCACATGCTCTGATTAGCCCATGAAACGTACAAGCGTGCCGTCGTCACTTAAGCGTGTAACAGTGTCACGGGAGTGATGCTGGAAGGCAGCAAAAGAAAGGGAAGGTAGCTGGTCGGAGACCACATCTCTCCTTCGTAGGACAGAAAGTCAGCAAACTGCATAGCTAGGAGGAGATTCCCCACTTTATCCAACAAAGAACGTCGAAAGGCTGTTTCACAAAGCTACACCGGCAATCCACAGTGCGCCTTACGAATCGCTGGCGACACAGAGCGTGGACATGCCGAGGAGAGTGTTTATTTTCTGCGGAATGCGATGGCGTGCTGAAAAGAAATGTCTCCGAATTTATATGTGAAAACTCTTAAAAATTCTAACATTCCACATCTTTGTCTTCAACTCTACATATTCGCAGCTCTCCGCCGCTAGAGCGCTCCGAATCGTATTGTGGAACTTGACAGTGTGTAACTATGCAGTTTCAATAGAAACAGAGTGCTGCAACAGAGTTTAGAATTCGAAAAGTCCGTCCACACGTGGAGCACGCTCCCCTCCGGCCACGACAAACCAGACCACACAGGAGTTCTGCGACATCTACAACAATCCTACACCTTCGGATCACTGTAGTCCCGACTCAGCTCCATCCAATTTTCATCTGTTCCAAACCTTAAAGAATATCTATGAAAACTTCACTCTGATAGTGGCGAAGCGGTGCAAGCAGAGGCGAGATTATGGCTCCGTCAACAAACTGAAACATGCTACAGTGTCGGGTATCAACAAACTGGTCTCTAGTTGGGAGAAATATATATGCCGCCATGGTGACTGTGAAAAATAAATACGTCCATCCTCAGAAAAAAGCAGAACATCTTGAACGACTAGAGACAGGACGTTCGTATTCACAGTACATGTAGATTAGCATGTTCTGCAGAAATGATTAGCATTTGTGTCACCTCAGTTCAGCATGTGTCCTGTGGTCTAAAAGGTGCAAGGTCTGCTCTGTGCTCTGATAACCTGTTCCGTGCGTGACGGCTTCGATACGTATAAGGCGCGAATGGCGTCCTGTGGTATATTCATCCATGCTGCATTCTCTTAAGTCCATCTGTGGTGGTTGGCATTGAGTCATAGAGCTGCACCCGCCGCTTCATCATATCCCACACATTTCCGATTGGTGATAAGTCTTGTGACCTTGCGGGCCAGGGCAAAATGCTAACATCCTGCGACACCAAGCAGGCATGTGTTCGTGCAGCAGCTTATGGCGTGCATCGTCTTGCTGAATAATGGCGTTAGGGGTGTATGGCTACAGATCACAGGATGTCTTTCACATAGGTCGCACTGGCCACAGCTCCCTGGACACGAACCAACTGTGATTTTGATTGTACCCAATAGCAAACCAAACTATAAGGCCTTGAATTCGCACTGTATGTCTTGTGGCAGTGTAGTCACAGGGATGCTGCGCCCACTGTCCACGGCGAACCAAAATGCAGCCATCATTTTCAAACGAACAGAACCTAGGTTCCAGTTGCCATTACTGTTCCCAGTAACGTCGTTTCATACACCATTCCACCTAGCCTGTTACTGCACATTCGTCAAAGGTAGGTGGAGAACTGGATGACGAGCACGTAACCCAAGGCGTAATGAAGGGCGACGGACACTCACCCCTGGTCGTATACGACGCGTTCCACTGTTGCTCCAGAGCCGAGGAGGACGCAGAGATTTCCTGCAATCTCATTCGGATGAGGCGTCGATCTTCTCGGGTAGTGGTCTGGGTGGCACGACCCCTGACCCATGTCATCGAGTTATGTACCCTTCCGTGAACCATTCTGCACGCACACATTGCTCTTCCGAAACACTTCCTCCCTCAAGAGCAGCAGATTCCCCGATGGATGCATCACATTCTCTCACCAAATATGCGTCCTCTTTCAAACTAAATACTGATTTGATGGTACAGTTCGTGCAAACATCTGGGAGTCATCCTGCACGTCTGCTGCGATATCTATGTTGACTTTGAACCCTCGGGCCGACGTTGTTCAGAGGCTAATCATTTCTGCAAAACATACGGTACTAATAAACATGTCCTGTGAATATGAAACGTATCTTCAGGTGCTCAAGTGCTCTGTTTTTTTTCTGAACATGAGTGTATGAAGAGATGAAGAATAAATATGTAGAACGCTCTTAACGATTGTATTATTAAAAATTCTTGAAGACTTTTCACATAAAGAATTCGGTGACAATTGCTTTCCTGAACTACCTAGTTCCTCTTGGATTGCAGATACGAGTTATTCGTAAAACTAACGCAAGAAACGCATATGGACAAAATCTACATAAAACTTTGCACACCGATCTACACTGTTAGAGGGTAATCTAATTCTTGGTCACACTATACGGCAGCTGTAACGTTGTTCCAGAAAAGGCAACTTCCCACAGTACGACCACTGCTCACTTTTCAGTTTACAGACAGATCATACTTCCAGCATTTCCTGACCAGTTCTCTTATGTGAACAGACAACATTGCGTCACTGAGCTAGTGTTTATGTAACGGAGCTATTTTCAGTTCGTTAAATGAGTCCTTATTTGCAGTTATTAGGAGACTCGTTATGCAAAAATGTTCAGCAGCTGGAGCCGTCAAATATCTGTCACACTGAAGGGCCTGTCCCAAGTGTACCATGCTGTCAATATGAATTCGAGGAGTGTCGATTTCATTTTTCCACTATCACTGGCTGGAATCATTTTCACAGCACGAGGGGTATCAAATGCATCACCCCAGCCTCAGCTCTCCCAAAGTCTAAACGGCTCAGAGGCTTAACTTGTCTCCCGTGCAACCGACGTATGTCATCTAGATGTTATGGATGTTCGTATTTTTCAACATAAGTAAAGCAGTGCATTACAACAGATTGCTGTGCTATGCTTGCATTTGATAACTCCCATTCCACCATACGTATTCACACCACCTTGGAAGATGTACTGTGTATGTATGATAAGTGGCTCCACTCAGTGCGGCCTACTCTACAAGTGCCAGAAATTACTGAACGTAGGAGTTTTATCCAGATGCCACACATACACAGTTAACGGTGAGAGTAGTTGTGTAACTTTCTGCTTATTCATTAATACAGCACCAAGTGACTACAACAAAAATACACGATTTTACTATACACTGTCCAACGATAGACAGTTGCAAGGTGCGACATTTACAAGTCCGATTTCTTTCTCACCAACACTACAATGGTTACTGGCAGTATCACACTTTCAAATGATACGCTTCTAAGCCAATGTTTATAGGAACATATTTTACATAATAGCTCACTGAATAACTGCAAATAAGTACTCTCTAAAAAACAAATATTACTCCACTATACTGACACGAGCTCAATGACTGAATTTTGTCTACCCACATAAGGTGACTGGACAGCATATGCTGGAGAGGTGCAGTCTGTCTGCAAACTGAAAAGTGAGCAGTGCTCGTCCTAGTGAGAATTGTTTCCTGGAAGAAAGCAACAGCTGCCTTGCACGGTGGCTAAGAAGCAATTTCCTTTCTAACCAGATCGAAGAGTGTGCAGAGATGTACGTAGATTCTGTCCGAATCCGTCTGTTGCGTTAGTATCAATAGGAACTCTTATCTCTAATCCATGAAGTCTCATCATTCTTTGCGGAAAATAAACACCACCGGGCATAAAGAACACTGCCGACGCTCGGTAGTGCTTTGTGAAACAGAATGTAGTTCTTCTTTTCACATAGTGGGGTAGACACAGCGGGAAATCACCTGCTCGCTCCGCGGTTTGCAGACCTATAGAGTAGGGAAGTGCAGTCCAGTGAGCAATCTTCCCTCGCACTTCTACCTACTACTCCTTCCGCCCTGTTAGGTCCTCAGAACATAACTTCTTCCTTAATAAGATATACTGCATGTAGACGTGGTGTACATATTTAATATGCTAAAATCACTCCACTCCACAACTACCACGGTGCCATTGGTACAGCAACTGCATAGATCTTTACATATAGAAAAAAAAGTTTTGGTGTCACAAGATAGTTTTGTTTGATCTGCACATGTGACGCCTGTCACCTGTTCTAGGCGTCACCAGACAATTAATAAAACCTCTTGCTAATCGTGACTGAGGCCTCAAACCTAATCGAAAGTCCCACGGAATTGGGAGGTAAGAACCAGATAGCCATAGTCATTACATCACCGATACAATTCTTCCTACTCGTAACCGAGACGTCAAACGTAAGTGACTACCAAGGAACCCAGAGGGTGCAGCTATCTGGCAGTTTCCTCCCAGTTGAAATTTGGTATTCTTGACACTTTCTTGACGCTTTGGATGCAGAAAAGGATTAGCATTCCGGGATCAAAGTCCGTTAATTCCGGTCGAGTTGCCATAATCGCGTCAGACACCTTTTCAAATGAATAACTTTAGTACAGAATACAGCTCCGCCAATGCACTGCCATTTTATACCGTGTGATCACGATATTACCGCCATCCATACAATTATGAGCCAAAACACTTTGTCCACCTGCTTAATAGTTCGTTTGTCTATCCTTGGATCGAAATACATCACTGATTCTGCGTATCAGGGATCCGACAGTAATTCGCGTAAATAACGGGCAGCAGATTTTCGTATTTCGTAAGGGGTGATGGCGCCCGATAGCGATCCAGATGGATTCCACATGATTTACATCAGTCGAATTTGGTCGCCGAGACGTTAACATGACTTCTTTATAATGCTCCTCAAACCACTGTAGCACGGTTCTGGCTCCGAGACAAGGACAATTATACCGCTGAAAGATGACATAGCCGTCGGGGAAGACATCAAGCATAAAGAGAGAAGGATCTCAGCGTGTCTTAGATTACTACCACAGGTCCCATGCAATAGCAGGAGAATAAAAAAATGTCTCCAAGCACTATGGGACTTAACATCTGAGGTCATCAGTCCCGTAGACTTAGAACTACTTAAACCTAACTAACCTAAGGGCATCACACACATCCATGCCCGAGGCAGGATTCGAACCTGCGACAGTAGCAGTCGCGCGGTTCCGGACTAAAGCTCCTAGAACCCCTCAGCCACAGCAGGAGAATATCTTCCATAACATCATACTGCTTGCAACAACCTGTTTCCGTGGTGCACCGCTCATTTCGAACCGCTGTTCACCTCGATGACGGCGTTCGTGTAGACGACCGTCGACCTGGTATAGCGAAAATGTGATTCACCCGAAGAGCCGACACGTCTCCATTGACCGACGTTCGAATCTCGATGGTTCCGTGCCCACTGCAATCGTAACTGGCGATGTCGATGGGTGAGCATTTGAACATGAGGAGCTCCAACCATGTACGAGGAACGGTATGCTCCGAAACATTTGTGCGTCCACCAGCATGGTGCTCTTTAGGCGGAGATGCCACAGGTCACTATCTATCCCACTTTACAGAGCAGACGAAGCTCCAAACCCCACGTTCCGTGAAGAGTGGTGGACGTCCAGCTCATTTAGCGCCTAATGGTATTTTCGCTGTCCTTCTACTTCTTTCAGTAGATACGATAGTAGCACGTGAACAGCTTCTCCGTTTTCGAGATTGTTGATCACAGGATCCGCGTAATAATAATTTGCCCTTTGTCAGAGTCTCTTATCTCAATGGATTTCCCCATTTGCAGCCCATATCTTCTCTAAGGTGATCCCCCGTACGTGTCTGCTCCACTCACGTATTTTTGTTACCTTGTCAGTTTCTCGCAACGCCACCGGGCGGCTTACAGTGCAACAGTGGGCAATGGCCATAATGTTTTGTCTTATCGGTGTATAAGATGTTAAAACTGTGTGCGGTGTTGAGAGCCGAACTCAGAACCTCTGCAATTTCCCCCGAAAGGCAAAGGTCCCGAGTTAGAGTCTCGGTCCAGCACGAAGTTTCAATCTGACAGGAAGTTTCAAATCAGCACACACTCCACTGCAGAGTGAAAATTTCTTTTTATATACTAAATATATTCCAGTTATTCAGGATGCAATGACTGGCACGGTCAGTTACATGATCACACTTCACCGTTTCTCAAGAAAATGTTCGCTGTGGATTGTCGTAACTTCCACAAAGCATGCATAGAGGACACCAGAAGTGTAATTTCCATCCACTTTACTTGTGGATGCAGCCTACTGAAACGATGCCAGAATTGCCACTTAAGTTTAAATGATCTTTGGAACGTAAAAGCAGTTCGTACAGACTCATTAAAGCAAAGTTATGTAATACTGATAGGTAACGCTGTTCTGAAATAACAGTGACGTCTCTGTACTCATTTAGATGACGTAAAAACCAGTGAAATGTTAATATCGATATTCTGTAATTTGCTTCCAGAGACAATGGTATGATCGTGTTCTGCAGGACATAACAATAATGTAAGGTAAAACTTTCAAAACACGTATCTCGGAAGGAAATGAACAAAAAATATTATATAGAAACTTCCCCTTTAGCACAATATTGTTCATAGCCTACAACAGTTTATGCTGGGTTAATCATAAGATTCACATAGAAAGAGAACGCACCAGGGTCGAAACAAATGTATTACATGAAATTCCAAAATATCCTCTTTGATACGTTTGGCTTAATGTTATTCTTAAGTTCACAGAGTGTGTTTTGTATTTCGTTTTACCGAAGTTACTGTTGATGTACAAATTACTTTCCAGGTTTAGTTACACACCGCTTAAATATGTTGTTAGGTCAGATACATTAATATAGAATAATTAACAGTTGCCCATTTCATGTTTGTATTACTATATCAGATATGTCAACGTCTGAACTGGGTGAAGTTTCCAGAATGTTGGTGCTCTGTCAGAGCAGTTCAGGTAACTGATCGCCGATTTTGCAGCACGGATATTTGAGCCCTCTAATTGTGTTTTGGAGAAATATTAAAGATCGGTGTCACAGCAGTTGAAGGAGACATCAATTCCTCACGCAGCTGAAGAAGACCCGAATATCACCCTTAATTAAGTAGCTGTGGGAAGGTGGCCAGACGACTACGTGGTGATTGCTACATGGTAACCTGCTATGTCCACTTGCAGCGTGCGCCTGCACTTTCTGCAGCCGATTTTACTGCAGTGGTCACTTTATTGAACTACGTGCATATTTTATTACAGCTGTCGTATTTCAGAGTCATTAGTTTGTGAATCTTTACAGCCTGCACGAACAGGCTGTCATGAATCATCATACAACTGATGGAGCAAGCCGCCAACAAAGATCTTCTGTCTGTGTATATGCTGGCATTGTATTGGTCTGTCTGTTAGGGACTCATGTTTTTTCGCCTATATACAATACAGTAGCTTACACTGCTGCCTCATGGAATCGAATGAAAGACATGCAGTTACGAGTGCGTCGAAATTTGTGCGCTATGTCACTTCTCCTTTGTTGTTAATGACTGTGGAGTTCTAAAAGCAGATTGCGTGACGGTTAGGAGGAGATGGACAGATTTCCTGGCCCGCACGTGTTCATGGCCTAAACTCATTATACTTTCATTTTTGAGGACAATTGAGAGCTCTTGTGAAGAAAACCTGAAGCAACGTGCAGATTCCTCATGCCGTGTTGTGGTAAGCTGAGAAACTGTACTCAGTATTCCACGGGTGTAAGAGCGCTCTTGACGTGAGGTAGATGCCGATGTCAGTTCTAACGGAAAACATCTCGAATATATTGTATGCATGAAAGAGATTCATGTGGCGTGTTGGTCCGTACCGTGGTTGTTTGTGTCTCATGACTAACGTACTTCGAAAAGTTGTAGAACCTCTCCAGCGGACACCATGTTAACGAAGCACTGTTCGTGCAGGCGGGGAGGTTTCCGTGCTTCAATAAAGTTGGGGGCTATGCTGGTGCTTTGCTGACGGCAGGGTCATCTTTGCGAAACACGCCCTGGCTGAGGAGACAGAAGAAGCATTTCCCGCGACGATCTATCATTCCCCTTCCTTTCCTTTTCTTGTCTGCAAGAGCCGGTGGTTGAACTATGTAACTCAGCTTCTCTTTCTATCCTTAGTTATTCCTTTTCCGTGTCCTTCATGAGAGGGTAGGAAGAACTCTGAAGCATGGTGAAGCCAGTCTTCCATGGGAAGATGAAGAATCCCGGTCCCGTAGATTGGGCGTTATGCAATGGGCCGGAACCCCCCCCCCCCCCCCCCCAAATCCGTAGAAAAATGCAGCCAGCTAAAACACCCAGTTACATGCCTCGATTTTCTGGTAGTTTTGATGGAATTCGACAACTGAAACGAAAATAGAGCCGGCCGGGGTGGCCGAGCGATTCTAACAAGGGGAGGCCGCCAATTGTGAAATTCAGATTCGATTCATACTGCGCGTAATAAAAGCTCATGGCCAGAGGTGTAATGTGGCAAAGCACCAAGATGCACTTCTCAGCCATTGTCGAGAAAATCGTCAGTTAAAAGAAACCGTTGCGGTGAAATACTCTCTACGATTAATAATTTTCTACAGCGTCGTGGCGCAGCGGTAAGCGCTCGCGTTCGTAACCCAAAGGGCGCCGGATCGAATCTCACGCCATGCAATTTTTTTTATTATTAGTTTTTTGTAATTCAAATATATATATATATATATATATATATATATATATATATATATATATATATATTAATGAATTGCTTATGCATGTTGGTGAAGGCGGATCGCTCTCCAATTGTACCGCCTCCATTTTTCCGTTTTTTTAACAGGGTGTACCAAAGCTCTCCCGTCCGCACTGATTTTCGACGATGTTATAAGTTGCGCTAGGGACCACATCTACCTTCTTTCGAAGTTAGCAGGCAACTACGCTGTTATGCGGCTGCTCGTTTCGACCCATTCAACATCTGTCCTTCAAGTGTAACGAGCGAGTAACGGAGTTTATATTTCATACCTGCCGCAGCAAATTTGTGTTCGTGGGGTCTCTATTCTAATTCGAACGTTTGACTTACGCTATACGTATTCGTTTCGGAATACCGTTTCTACGTCTTCCGTTAAGTATACGTGGTTAACATTATGAAGACAATTAATAACATTTGTGAAATACAACTTTGTTTGCGGAAAACATAATGATGTTCGAAGTCGCCAGTTTTTCCACGACAAACGACTTTCAACAACTTATTATATGCATAATTGTTGCAACTGATTGCCGGGAATTATATATATATATATATATATATATATATATATATATATATTTGAATTACAAAAAACAAATACTAAAAAAAAGGGTTGCATGACGCGAGATCCGATCAGGCGACCTTCGGATTACGAACCCGAGCGCTTACCGCTGCGCCACGACGCTATAGAAAATTATGAATCGTAGAGAGTATTTCACCGCAACGGTTTCTTTTAACTGTCGATTTTCTCGACAACGGCTGAGAAGTGCATCTAGGTGCTTTGCCACATTACACCTCTGGCCATGAGCTTTAATATGCGCAGTATGACTCGAATCTGAATTTCACAATTGGCGGCCTCCCCTTGTAAGCGCTACAGTCTGGAACCGCGCGACCGCTAGGGTCGCAGGTTCGAATCCTGCCTCGGGAATGGGTGTGTGTGATGTCCTTAGGTTAGAGAACTGATGACCTCAGAAGTTAAGTCCCATACTGCTCAGAGCCATTTTTTTTTTTAACGAAAATAAACTTTGCGTTTGGTTTCTAGAATGTACAGCACGTCAAAAGTAAACAACAAGAAGTTGTAACGGATATACGACAACGCATCGTAGGCAGAGCTGTACTTTCCGCAAATGGTTGTGAATATGTGAATATCAGCTTGACTTCATGCATTATTCTAGTAGAGTGGACAAAAGCAGTAGGGAGAGACCAGGAGTATTCATCATTCTAAATAAACGGTTGTCAAAATGAGTTACTTCATAGGAAACTGTTAACGAAAGGTTGATAAAACACGTTCTGAAAGATACAGCCATGTGTATTGTAATGGTGAGAGTGAACGTCACTACTGACGACTCGTCATTGAAAGTCAAAGAACATTTTGAACAGATGCTAATAAAAACTACAGAAGCTGTTCCAAGTGGCCATGAACTGATATTGACAGGAAATTTTAGTAGCAGAGTAAGGAAAGACAGGAATAGTAAGTCTACTTCGATGTATGGGGAGGATGTTAGTAATGAGAATGGGAAAATGATTGTGCGTTTATTGGAGCAGTATAGATTACGAGTAGAAGATACATTCTTTGCTTACAAGGGTGCACATAAATTTACACGGTATAGCGGTACAAAAGAATTGAAATGAATTATTGATTTTCTAATCTTGAGACAAAAGGCCAGTTTAAAAATTCAGGGTGTGAGAGTTAAAAGAGGGGCAAAATTTGGTAGTGACCATCATTTGATGGAATGTAAAACTTATATTCCCTGTGCTTTCTGGATTATTGGCGAACAGAGAAGGAGACCACGTGCTGACCAGGGTGAAATTATATCTTTGAAAGATTAAGAGAAGATAGTACTAAGAACAGCGACTGACAAACAAACTCCAGAGAGAAAGCAGAAGAGGAATATGAGCATATAAAGAAGGCCATAGATGAAGCCGCGAAAGAAGCATTTGAAGAACTTGTGAGGAAGATGAAACCAGTCTGGTGAGATGCAGAAGGAAAGCTTATTTGACGTTCCTGAATAAAAAGGAAAAACAAGGCGTGGGAAGAAAGATGTTATTGAGAGATTGATTAGTGGGGAGCGTAGTACTGAGACATAGTGAACAATCGGGTCAATGAGAATGTCATCTAGTGACAAGTTAAATCATAATAATATTAATGATAATGAATGGACAATGACTTCCAGGGATTTACTCCAGGAAAATCGACCTGAATTTTCACTTAGCTGTGAAGTGAGTACGCAACGGGATGAGTTATGGCGTTTGGATATAAAAGTTCTTCAACAGGCTGTGAGGACCTGTGAGATGAAGAAGGCACGAGGATATGGATCAATATGTTATGAGCTTGTAAAATTTGGTCCAGCGAAATTGTTGGAGATGCAAAGGATGTGGTCTGAAAGAGTATAAAGTGAAGAAGATATTTCATCGGGAAGGAAAACAAGTTACATAAGACCGGTGCATAAGAAACTGACACGTAATGAGACAAATAAATATAGGACATTGACAGCGATCCCTTTCGTTGGAAGACTGTATTCGGAGGTACTGAAAGATCTGGTAGAGAAACAAACAACCCACAAGTAGCAAGAAGAGCAAGCAGGATTCCGAGTAGGAAGAACGCTAATGGAAAACATCTCCACGATTAAACTAATATGTGAAAAACGCACAAAGGTTGGACAGGAAACGCTTGGTACATTGATTGAGCTAGAGAAACCATATCATCATGATTTCCCTAAATCGCTTCAGGCAACTGCCGTAATGGTTCCTATGAAAGGGCAAAGCCGAGTCTTTGCCCCGTTCTTTCCTATCCCGATGGGACCGATGACCTCGTTGTCTGGTCCCCTCCCCAAATCAATCAACCAAGCATATGATAATGTACCAACCAACAAACTGTGTGAAAGGTGAAACAGATGTAGTTAGATCAAAGGTTGGTTAAGGCTGTTATGAAATTATATGAAAATCACACAGCGAGAGTGAGCATTCGAAATACTTGGAGAAAAGAATTCGAGGTGAATACGGGTCTGCGGCAGGGATATGGGCTGTCACCGACCCTATGTAAGCTGTATGTAGGAGCAATCCTACAGTCCTGGCATAGAAAATGCCAGGTTACGTGAGTGACATCAGAGGACTGCAGGATATTTAGCCTGCATTTTGCAGATGATCAGACTTAAGTAACAGAAGGTCATATGAGGCAATGATAACAAGCTTATAGAGTAATATATATTGAAGAGCCAAAGAAACTGGTACACCGACCTAATATCGTGTAGGGCCCCCGCAAGCACGCAGAAGTGCCTCAACGCGATGTGACATGTACTCGACTAATGTCTGAAGCAGTAATGGAGGTAACTGACATCATGAATGTTGCAGGGCTGTCCATAAACCCGTAAGAGTACGAAGGGGTTGAGATCTCTTCTGAACAGCTTGTTGAAAGGCATCCTAGATACGTACAATACTGTTCATGCCTGGGGAATCTGATGGCCAGCGGAAGTGTTTAAACTCAGAAAAGTGTTCCTGCAGGAACTCTGGTGTGTCTCATTGTCGCAAGCCCGTCGGAATGCACAGTGGCCATGAATGGCTGCAGGTGATCAGACACGATGATTTCGTACGTGTGAATTGCCAGAGTCTTATCTCGACTTATTAGGTGTTCCACATCACTCCAAATGCACCCGCGCCTCACCATTACATAGCCTCCACCAGCTTGAACAGTCCCCTGCTGACATGCAAGGTCCATAGATTCGTGAGGTTGTCTCCATATTCGTACATGTCCATCCGCTCGATACAACAGTGAACATGACTCATCCGACCAGGCCAATTGTTTCCAGTCATCAACAGTCCAATATTGGTGTTGACTGGTCCAGGTGAGACGTAAAGCTTTCTGTCGTGGAGTCATCAAGGGTACACGAGTGGCCCTTCACCTCCGAAAGCCCATATCGATGATGTTTCGTAGAATTTTTCGCCCGCTGACACTTGTTGATATTCCAGCATTAGAATCTGTAGCAGTTTGCGGAAGGGTTGCACTTGTGTCACGTTGAACGATTCTCTTCAGTCGTCATTGGTCCCGTTCTTGCAGGATCTTTCTCCGGCCGCAGCGATGTCGGAGATTTAATGTTTGGCCGGATTCCTGATATTCACGGTACACTCGTGAAATGGTCGTACGGGAAAGTCACTGCTTCATCGCTACGTCGGAGATCCTGTGTCCCATCGCTCGTGCGCCGACTATAACATCACATTCAAACTCCCATAAATCCTGATAACCTGCCATTGTAGCTACAGTAACCGATCCAACAACTGTGTCAGACACTTGGAGTCTTATAGAGGCACTGCCGACCGTAGCGACGTAGTCTACCTGTTTAAATACTTACGTATATGAATACGCATGCCTATACTAGTTTCTTTGGCGATTCTTTAATGCTGGCCTGAAGATTAACATGAAGAAGTGTTTGGTTGCAGGAAAGGAAAAACTAAATAATCTCGATGTAGATGAAGAAGTAATGGTTCGTGTGGAAAAAGCAAAATATCTTGAGGTATAAACAGGGCGCAAGCAACGTTAAAATCACTGTTATGATTAATAATGGATGAGCTTAACAAGAGGAACGAACTCTGTACTGTGGCATACAAAGATAAGAAGAACAACGAAGAAAAGAATGTATAAGACCATAGTTCAGAATGTAGTTTTGTACAGAGCTGAAACAAATAAGAATAAACTGCTGGCCCCTGAGATGGAATACTTGAGACGAAGCTCAAGTTGTTCTAGTATGGATAGGATAAAAATGGGATAATCTGGTAAAGGATGAAAATTGATAGGGATATGTTGTTTGGCCGTGTGAATAGGATGAATGAAGAGAGGATACCAAATAGGATACTACGATGGATAATCCCAGCTGAAGAAAAGGGGTCCCCCAATACGCATCTGGCAAAACTGTGTGGAGGAGACAATGGAGACACGGAATACGAACGTTGGGGAAAGCCAAGACAGAGGAAGACGGCGACTGTGGGCGGACAAGTGGAGCCAGCAGTAGATAATTCACAAGAAGAAGAAGAAGGAAAGTTTCAGAAAATACGTTATGAGCAACATAGCAAGGTTCATTTTGGAGCAGATAACAATCTTATCACATCTGATGTGAGGTTATACACCTGGTCTCAGGTTATATATTTGGCCGACATATATTGAATGTCACCCCAACCTAATCTCCAAGGGGAACCACCCGAAACTGATCAACATTACCCAGAGGAATCTCAGCACATCTGAAGTTATTGCGAGAGCTGTAGTCAAGGTCATTATGTAACTTAATCAAAATATCCACGGGTACGCTGCCGGTCTATAGTGTCCAACGGGCACTATAGACCGGCAGCATACCCGTGGATATTTTGATTATCAAATACGCCGGGAGAAACTCAAGAATCACATTATGTAACTTCATAACGTTCACAGGTTCTTACCCTGCACAACTTATGCTCGTGGACGCAATACTGGTCAGTGATATGCAACTGGTTTGCTACCCACACCCTATCTCTCTCAGCCAATGAGATGACAATACAATGGCGTGGAACTTAATGAACCAATGAGGATCAAGTACCTATCTCCAACTACATTTTATAAAGTGGAACATCAGAGTAGGAGGGATTCACTGAAGGGATAGGCAGCAAATATGGAGGATCAGGCTGTTTGTTAATAACATATTACGTTAACTTACAACTCTTTAGGTCCATTTGTTAATAAAAATTTAATATTTAGTCATTTGAGGCACCAGCAGACGCCACATACAGGCATACATGTAAATACTCTAACTCTTCAATATTTTCCACAGTTTGACATATTTTATCGAATTTTATAGTTCTGAATAATTGATCTCGACTTCATATCTTGTTGCGTCGATGTCATGATTCTGTCAGTGAATACCAGTACAGCATGAGCGCAATTACCATTTTTAAGCCACCATTTCATTACCAATACGTGTACCATCATAGTGTATGTTTGTGATGATCGAACACATTCGTTGAAATAATGACGTCATAGCCAATTCCTTAGGGAACACCGATACCGATGTATACGAAATATCATGCTGTGATAGATAAACCTCAGTCAAGTCACCACTACATTATTAGGTTGTGTGATATCATGGCAAATTTATGATGCTTCCAACCAAAGACGCTGTGTGTATAGCCCAGATCTACAAATAAATACACACCCAGAGAGAAAGCTGACCAGTCATTTCTAAATTGAATGCGTACATGGTACCAAATGTTTCACAAAAATTTTGTGTACTCACACATCTTGGTGAACTGTGTACGTCCATCACCTAATGAGGTCAGCCTGATGGGAATGCCTAGCAAAAATAAAGTAGGTCGATGCATAAACTCTTGTACAGGCATGCCCACAGTCATGCAGCAGCAACTGTGCGAGACAGTAGCAGACTCAGGCAATAACCGGTTTTGTGAATTTTATGAGTTCCTAACCAGGAGCGAGTTGTATAATTTCATCTGTGTGCTTTGATAGTTTAGTTTCTTGAGTTTCTACGTGTTAATTAAATATCTAATAGACACAGTTCTCGCCTTTTGCGTCTGCGTCGGAAAGTAAACCGACTTCTTGACATATTACACGTTCATAATCAGAGTCAAATTATTTAGTCTCACCTGAGTGCTTTGCTAATTAGGTTTTTGAATCTATGCATATTAATCTAATTTATTAGACACAATTCTTGCATTTTCGTCAGGGTGTACAGTACACTACTGCAGCACATGTCGATAGTCCGTTTGTCTGGGTAGTGTATTTTTCCACAATCTTTAGTATGGATATGGACTATGATTGTTGTGTGCAAATGTGAGCTGAGTTGGTGACACTTCACTCTCAGCTGCAGGCTGTGATGGCTTCGGTTACATAGCTTGAAGCTGCAGTAGGTAGGCACCACTGTTGTGGGCCGACCGTGGGGATCCAGCGGACGACCAGCACGTCCGAGTTCTTCGTTCGGTCCTCACCGGTGGCCAGCCCAGTTACTGCTCACACCAAGGTTGACTCCTCACACGTTGTCGAGTGGGATCATGCCTAGAGGCGTGGCAGGCAACACGTGAGTCCTCCCCAGTTAGTCTGACAAACAGGTTCCTGCAGCTGTCTGTGCCTGACACTGTCGCTTAGCCAGATGAAGTCACCTGTCCTGTTTCAGAGGAATCTTCTCAGCGTGCAAGATCTGGGCAATCACAGAGTGTGGAGCTATTGGTACTTGGAAGCTGTAATGGGGCCCCTTAGGGGCATGGATGCCAAGATGGGGAAAAAGCCAATGTCCACTCCGTATGCTTACCGGCTGGAGTCATTACAGAAGTGGAACAGGTCCTTCCGGATGTCATGAAGAGCGCAGGGTGCAGCCAACTGCAGGTGGTGGCTCACGTCGCTACCAATGATGTGTGTCGCCTTGTATCGGAAGAGATTCTCTCCGGTTTCAAGCGGCTAACACAAATGGTAAAGGCTGTCAGTCTTGCTTCCGAGATGAAAGTAGAGCTCACCGTTTGCAGCACAGTCGACAGGACCGACTGCGGATCTCTGATACAGAGCCGATGGAAGCCTCTGAATCAGAGGCTCAGACACTTCTGCGACTGTGTAGGCAACGGATCTGTCGACTTGTGCCATAAGGTGATTGGGTTTCGGGTTCCTCTGAGTCCACCACAAGCAGGAGGCGGCTACACATGTAACAGGGACTGGGATTTTTTTTTAGGAAAGAGTGTCACGGTAAAACACAAGAAGGGCTTCGGTCAGAAAGGGTGCAGGCCGAACACAGGTTGAATGTAGATACAGGAACCATCGTTATAACAGTTGTAAATTGTTGTAGCTGTGCTGGAAAAGTATCAGAGCTCCAAGCTCTAATAGAAAGTATGGAAGCTGAAATCGTTATAGGCACTGAAAGCTGGCTAAAGCCGTAAATATGTTCAGCTGAAATTTTTTCTAAGAACCTAACGGTGTTCCGAAAGGATAGTTTAAACTTTGTTGGCCGTGGCGTGTTTTTTGCTGTTAGAAGTAGTTTCCCTTGTCGAGAAATTGAAGTAGATAGCTCCAGTGAGTTAGCATGGGCAGGGGTCATTCTGGCAACCGGAATAAAATAATAACTGGATCTTTTTACCGAACTCCAAATTCAGAAGATACAGTTGCTGAAAGGTTCAACGAAAACTTGAGTTTGATTTCAAACTCATACCCGACTCATACAATTATACTTGGTGGTGACTTTAATTTACTCTCGATATGTTGGCAGAAATACGTATTTAATTTAGGAGGTACGCAGAAAACATCATCCGAAATTGTGCTAAACGCATTCTCTGAAAATTATTTCGAGCAGTTAGTTCATGAGCACTGGCAAAATAGTAAATGGCTGTGAAAACACACTTGACCTCTTTTTTCTTGTGTCATAAGTCTTCTGGCTGGTTTGATGCTGCCCGCCACGACTTCCTCTCCTGTGCCAACCTCTTCACCTCAGAGTATCACTTGCAACCTATGTCCTCAGTTATCTGCTGGATATATTCCAGTCTCTTACTTTCTCTACAGTTTGTGGCCTCTTCAGATCCCTCTAGTACCCTGGAAGTCTTTCCCTGATGTTTTAACAGATGTCCTTACATCCTGACATTTCTCCTCGTCAGTGTTTTCCACATATTTCTTTTCTCCCCGATTCTCCGCAGAACCTCCTCATTCCTTACTTTATGTGTCAACTTAATTTTCAACGTTCGCCTGTAACACCACATCCCAAATGCTTCGATTCTCTTCTGTTCCGGTTTTTCCACAGTCCATGTTTCACTACCATACAATGCTGTGCTCCGACCTACATTTTCAGAAATTTCTTCCTCAAATTAAAGCCTATGTTTGATACTAGTAGATTTCTAATGGCCAGAAATGCCCATTTTGGCAGTGCTAAACTGCTTCTGATGTCCTCCTACCCCGTCTGACATGGGTTATTTTGCTGCCTACGAAACACAATTCCTTAACTTCATCAAGTTTGTGACCATCAAACCTGATGTTAAGTTTCTCACTGTTCTCAGTTCTGCTACTTCTCATTACTTTCGTCTTTCTTTGATGTACTCTCAGTCCTTCTTCTGTACTCATTAGATTGCTCACTCCATTCAGCATGTCATGTAATTATTCTTCACTTTCACTCAGGATAGCAATGTCATCAGCGAATCGTATCATTGATACCCTTTCATCTTGAATTTTAATTCCGCTCCTGAACCTTTGATTTATTTCCATCATTGCTGCTTCGATGTACAAATTGAACAGTAGCGGGGAAAGATTACATCCGTGTCTCACACCCTTTTCAAACCGAGCGCTTCGTTCTTCATCGTCCAGTCGTATTATTCCCTTTTGACCGTTGTACATAATGTTATGTTACCCGTCTCTCCCTACAGTTCACCCCTGCTTTTCTCAGTATTTCGATCATCATGCACCATTTTACCTTGACGAAAGCTTTTTCCAAGTCGATAAATCCTATGAATGTGTCTTGATGTTTCTTTAGTTTTGCTTCCATTTTCAGCTGCAGCGTCAAAATTGCCTCTCGGGTGCCTTTACCTTTTCTAAGGCAAAACTAATCATCATTTAGCACATGTTAAATTTTCTTTTCCATTCTTCTGTATATTATCATTGTTAGTAACTTGGATGCATGAGTTGCTAAGCTGAGTGTACGATAGTTCTCTCACTTGTAAGGTCTTGGAGTCTTCGGATTTGTGTGGATGATGTTCCTCCGAAAGGCGGATGGTATGTCGCCAGATTCATACATTCTACACACCACCGCGAAGAGTCGTTTTGTTTCCACTTCCCACAATGATTTGAGTAATTCTGATGGAATGTTATTTACCACTTCTGCCTTATTTGACCTTAAGTTCTCCAAAGCTCTCTTAAATTCTGATTCTAATAGTGTATCCTACATGTCTTCTGAACCGACTCCTTTTTCTTCTTCTCCTCCCTCATAGAGGCCTTCAATGTACTGTTTCCACTTATCTGCTCTCTCATCTGAATTTAACAGTTGAATTCCAGTTGCACTCTTTATGCCACCACTCCTGCTTTTAATGTCATCGAAGGTTTTTTGACTTCCCTATATGCTCAGCCGGTCTTTCCGACCATCATTTTTCTTTTTCGATTTCTTCACGTTTCTCACGTAGACATTTCGTCTGTGCCTTACTGCACTTCCTATTTATTTCATTCCTCAGATGCTTGTATTTCTGTATTCCTGAATTTCCCTGAACATTTTTGTACTTCCTTCTTCCATCGATGAACAGAAGTATTTCTTCTGTTACCCAAGGTTTCTTCGGAGTTACCTTCCATGTACCTAAGATTTTCTTTTCAACTTCTGAGATGTCTATTCCTCTTCAACCGTACTGCCTGCTGAACTATTCCCTATTGCTGTACCTATAGCCTTAGAGAACTTGAAGCGTGTCTCGTCATCCCTTAGAGCTTCCGTATCCCACTTCTTTGTGTATTGATTATTCCTTACTAATCTCTTGAACTTTAGTCTGCTTTCCAGCACTGCTATATTGTGATCTGGGTGTAAATCTGCTCCTTGGTACGCCTTAATCCAATATCAGATTTCGGAATCTTTGTGTGACTACGATGTAATCTAGTTGAAATCTTCCCATACCACCCAGTCTTTTCCAAGTATACCGCCCCCTCTTCTGAGTCTTGAACAGAATATTCGCTGTTAGTTGCTGATATTTCTTAGAGAACTCAGCTGGTCTTGTCCCTCTCTCATTCCATGTGCCATGTTGATATTCTCCTCAAACATTTTCTTCTACTCCTTCCCCTGCAACTGCATTCCAGTTCCCCATGACTAATAGATTTTCATCTCCCTTTTAGTACTGTATTAACCTTTCAGTATCCTCATATACTTTCTCTATATCTTCATCATCAGCTTGCGATGTAGGCATGTATACCTGAAATTTCATCGTCGGTGTTGGTTTGCTATCGATTCTGATAAAAACAACACCATCACTGAACTGTTCGCAGTAACACTTTCTCTGATTTACCCTCCCGTTCGTACTTCATACTCTCATTGTACCATTTTCTGCTGCGCTATACTCATCTGACCAGAAATGCTTGTCTCCTTTCCATTTCACTTCACTGATCCCTATTATATCTAGACTGAGCCTTTGCATATCCTTATTCAGTTTTTCTGCCTCCCCTACCACATTCAAGCTTCTCACATCCAACGCCCCATCTCGTAGAACGTTATTCTTTCGATGATTATTCAATCTTTTTCTCATGGTCACCTCGCCATTGGCAGTCCCCTCCCAGAGATCCGAATGGAGGACTATTCCGAAATATTTTGTCAATGGAGAGATCAACATGACACTTTTCCAATTACAGGCTACCTGTCCTCTGGATACATGTTGTGTGTCTTTAATGCAGTGGTTCCCATTGCCTTGACCTCATAGCAACAAATAATCCTGAGCTAATAACGAGCATCAAAACGGATACAGGGATTAGTGAACATATGGTCGTCGTAGCGAGACTGAATATTGTAACGCCTGAAGTCTCCAAAAATAAACAAAAATATATCTATTGAAAAACCAGATAATGTTTCACTGTACGTCTTCTTGGAGACAATGTCCACTCCTTCCAAATTAATAATATAAGTGTAGACCAGGTGTGGCATGAATACAAAGAAGTAATATCGACAGCAATTGAGAGATTTATACCAAATAAATTAACAAACGACGGAGCTGATGCTCCATGATACACAAAATGAGTGTGCACTGTGTTGTAGAAATAACTAAAAAGCATGCCAAAGTCTAACGGACACAAAATATCCAAGACTGGCAAAATTTTACAGAAGCTGGAAATTTAGTACGGACTTCAATGTGAGATGCATGTAACAATTTCTACAACGAGACTTTGTCTCGAAACCTGGCACAAAATCCAAAGAGATTCTGGTCCTACGTGAGGTATGTTAGCGGAAAGACTGGAAAATTACACAGGTCACACCAGTATTCAAGAAAGGTTGTAGGACTAATCCACTAAATTGCAGGTCCATATCATTAATGTCGATATGCAACAGGATTTAGGAACACGTATTGTGTTCGAACATTATGAATTACGTCGAAGAAAACGTTCTTGTTAAACACAACTAGCTCTTGGCTCGCACGAAATGTTGAGTGCTATTGACAAAGGATTTCAAATTAATTCCGTATTTCTAGATTCCCAGAAGGCTTTTGAGCACGGTACCACACAAGCGACATCTAGTGAAATTGCAGAGGTCACAGTTCTTAGTAATTGGTGGGAAGTCTTCGAGTGAAGCACAACTGATTTCTGGCGTTCCAAAAGACAGTTTTATATGCTCTTTGCTGTCCCTTATCTATTTAAACAATTTAGGAGACAATCTGAGCAGCCGTGTTAAGTTTCTTCGCAGATGACGCTGTCATTTATCAATTATTTAAGTTTTCAGAACATCAAAACAAATTGCAAAACGATTTAGAAAAGATATCTGTATGGTGCGAAAATTGGCAATTGACCCTGATCAACCTTAAAGCGTCATGTCATCCACATGAGTGCTAAAAGAAATCAGTTAAACATCGATTGCACAATAAATGAGTCAAATCAAAAGGCCATAAATTCTACTAAATTTCAAGGAATACATAGAAAATGTTGTGGGGAAGGCTAACCAAAGACTGTGTTTTATTGGCAAGACACTTACAAAATGCAACAGATCTACTAAAGAGACAGCCTAACTACGCTTGTCCGTTTTCTTTTTGAATAAAGCTATGCGTTGTGGGATCCTCACCAGATAATACTTACTGAGTACAGCGAGGAAGTTCAAAGAAGGACAGTACGTTTCGTATAACTTCGAAATAAGGGAGAGAGTGTAATCGAAATGATACAGGATGTGGGGTGAACATAATTAAAACGAAGGCGTTTTCAGTTGCGGTGGAATCTTTCCACGAAATTTCAATCACCAACTTTCCCCTCCGAATGCGAAAATATTTTGTTGACGCCGACCTACATAGGAAAAAACGATCACCATAACAAAATAAGGGAAATCAGAACACACACGGAAAGGTACAGGTGTTCATTTGTTGCGCGCGCTCTACGAGATTTAAGTAATAGAGAATTATTCTGAAGGTGGTTCGATAAATTCTCTGCCAGGCACTTGAATGTGATTTGCAGAGTATCCATGTAGATGTAGATGTAAGGCACGTTAAGTTAAAGTCGTAAACATATTGGTTGAAGCAATGAGGTTATAGCTAATTTTTGTTACATCCAACCAAACATACTCTTTGTACGTGTAACGCAGCACTATAAAATACGGACCTAGAGATCTGACCAGTATCTGCAAACCCCACCCCCTCCCCCTTTCCCATGTGTGGCTTACAGCTGTATACACTTACAGCTGCAAACACAGTCCTTTCTAACCCAACAATATCAAACTTGGTTACTACCGCAAAAGATACTGGTACAACATCAGTTCTGGGTGAGGGATATACCACCCACAGAACTAACGGTAAGCAGATAGCAATATGTAGTTAGAAATGTCAAAGAGTGCTACATATACACATATAGATTACGGAGAACACACACCAGAAATTTCAGTACAACGATGGGGAGATGTCCGTAGTGTTTGGAACTCTTCATTATTCAGGGAGGGAACTCCCTGCTACAGCAAAGGAGTCGTTACTCGCCGACGCCTTTGCAGCCAAACACTGTTCACAGTTTAAGTGCCAAGTCCTTCTCTGGACCAATAAGATGCACCATTCCCCTCCTCCTCCAAACATTTTGCTTTTAAAACCTGCGGCTTCGTTAAGGAAACACGAGTTTCAGCGAGACTGCACTCCCAGGTGGAATGAAGGCACGTAACTATAACTACGATAACTAAACACAGTAATCTAGCAGTGCACAAAAAAAATCAATGTTGAACGCTGTCAACGTAATTTTCACTGAACCATAGTAATCCAATGACACACGCTGGATTTGTAGTACATCCCAGTGTTAAAAATAAAAAACATTCATGCGAGAACTTATCGAAGCTATAGCAATGGGAGAAAATGCATATACAAGTATTCCGTAATAGTGGAAAGCCACGGAATTGCTACTATCCTACCACAACACTACATTTGTGCAAATAAACTCTGCAATGTTAGTTTCTGGTGATGATATAAAACTCTTGAACTCAATAACGCAAGAATAAAGAATTTGGCCGTCTTCGAACAGCTCTCCCAGGGAGGATGAAAAGAGATGCACTTTCCCACTACATGTACGCCCCTATCACTCAAATGCGTGTCGATGGCCATAGTGCAGAAAAATTTTCCCTTACCAAGTGAGCGACACACAGGGACCGCGGTGCCTCTGCCATTATACTTTTATAGGGATCTCAAAGAGGTGTGGAATTCGCGCATCACCTTCCAATAAGGTACCAGAATGTGGATTCAAATTGTAAACAACACAGGAACAACGGCTACTCGAAATATCGGTCTGTGCGTACCTGATTACAGTATAATCACCACCATAACTGCGACGAGATGCTGCACGACTGTGTCCCTGCTGCTGACCTATGGTCATGGGAGGAGATGTAGACACTGTGATCCAGCAGTCACCAATGGGAAAACATTTCATTACAACTCTCATGTACGCCGCTGAACACGACTGTAACTTGCTTGATGTACCCGTACAGTCTTATCAACAAAAATGCATTATTCACTAATAAAATCTCGTTACAATTTCAGCATCATTTGCAGAACGTTGCAATTACGATTTTACAACGAATTCACTTCTCTCCTGATCCTCATATATCATTAGAACTCAGGCAACATCCCATCTATAGCACTGTCATTTGTAACGAATCGTAAATCAGCTAATTTTGGAGTCAAGTTCAGAGTCTGATGACGACGAGAGTAGACGTCTGTTGACAGAACGTTACTAAACCTTATTTCGTTCATTTTTGAGGTTGAAAATGCGACATACTATTTTGAAAAATGCCGATAATTTTTCCATGGAAAGTTTTTCTATTGTAGAATTCGGTTGCGAAATTTCTTTAGGGGTGATATATCTAAGATAGGGATAACAATATTCCACATCTGTTAACAGAAGCTGATTAGGTGTTCGCCTGCTTAGCTGAGTGTTTGTCTACCACGCAGCGGGCCCGGTTTCGATTCCCGGCAGGGTAGGAGATTTTCTCCACCCGTGGAGTGGGTGTTGTGTCATCGTCTCATCACCCGCGACGTGGAAGTCGCCCAGTGCGGCGCTTCCTGAAATGAGATTTGCACCCGGCGGCCGAAATTCTGAGAAAGGGGCCTCCCCGCCATCAGTGCTATACGATCATTAAACTTTTATGAGGTTGAGTTAACAGATGTGGTGTGAAGTTACCGCGCAGCCTATATTAAACATGTAATCCCGAAACAAATTGCCCAGCAGGGTGCTATAAGAGGAAAACATACCATGGAAAAATTTTTCAAACATTTTTTACCACCTTAGAATAGAACGAAAGAAGAGATTTAGCTATATCCAGTCTACAGACTTCTCCTCCTGACATCATCAAGCTCCGGACTTGACTCCAATATTAGCTGATTTATCCTGCGTTATAAATAACAGTGCCATAGACGGAATGTTGTCGGAGCTCTAACGATATGTGAGAATTAGAAGAGAGGTGAATTTATGATAAACCCTTAATTTCCAATACTTTGTAAATACGTTATAATTGAATCGAGTTTTTATTACTAAATAATTCATTTCTGTTAATAATACAGTATCAGTAAATCAAGAAGCTTACAGTCGTATTCAGAGACATACATGAGCCGTGTAATACAATTTATTTCATTTATACAGTGTTCGCTGGCAGATTCAAGCTCTCACCGGGTGACACACTAGTATCCTTATTGAGCACTGGCTTCTTACGAACAGAGATGCCGTCGCTAGTGCATCGGCAGTGCTCAGCTACTGTTTCTGAACCGTCACCGAGAGGCCTCTTGACATGACTACAGCAATGAGGAGGTATTTGTGGACAGTTAACTCGGGTGACGCATGAGAAGGGTGATTTCCCCCTTTTACAAGCTTGCGCAGAATCACCTCCCGTAGTCACTTGGAGCCAGTGAGATGGTCCTACCCTGGAAAGTGTTAGACGACCGAGCTCTGGTCAGTTTTATGACGGCTGTTTGCCGGCTCACGGTGTCTACGATGGTGCCTGGAGCACTGGGTCGGTAGTGTCGATAGAGACATCGAGCATCTCGTGACAAATACTGTGTCAGTTGTCCTGTTATTAGGTATGTGCTGACCGTTTTCCCCAGTAGTCATTGTGCATGTGTTGCTCACAGTTTGAATCCATATGGTGCTACATTAATTGTAGATGAAACTTTCGAGATTCGGTTTATCTACATATGTATCACATAGTGGTTGTGGCGCAGTGTACTTCTGGTACCAGTAAGTGATCCCGCATGGCCTGCTCCACTCACAAATGGCTTGTGAGAAGAATGTCGGTAAGCCTCTGTATTGGCTCTAATTTCTTGAATGTTCTCCTTGTGCTAATTGGGAAATTACAGACGCTCTTCCTGTTTCTGCGTCTCTCAAGTGGTTGCTTCTTGTTTGTGTGAACACATGCGTGAACCAATAAGTTCAACGTGATTTTAATACCTCCTCAGAATACTTTGTTCCTATTTGCGAGTTATAAGTGGAAGGAAGTAATATGTTGTTCGATCGTTCCCGGAACTGCTCTCTTGAAATTTCAAAAGTAATCCCCTGAGTTATGCACAACACCTCTCTTGTAACGTCTGCCAATCTTGGTACAGCTCTCGCGCTGACTAAACGATCTGACGCGACGGGCTGCTCTTCGGTAGATTTTTTCCCTATCTCTTCTCTCAGTTCTTCCTGCAAAGAATGCCATATTGATTAACAATACTCAAGGATCTGTCGAACAAGTGCCTTATAAGCCATGTCCTTTATAGATGAGTTGCATTTCCTTAAGATTCTTCCTATGTATCTCAACGTGGCATCCGCCTTTCCTACTAGAAAGTATATGTTTTATCTCGTCATTCCACTTCTGATCGCTCTGGATAGTTACTCCTGATAATTTACAGTAAATACTATTTCCAGCAGTTTGTCATCAATTGTGTACTTGTACAATAGTGGCTTTCTTATCTTCTTCATGTTCAACATATTAGGTTTATTTTCATTCCAGGACAACTGCCATAGTATGCACCATTTATCAATTCTCTGGAGACCATTCTGCAAATCGTTGCTATCTTCCGGCAGTACTACTTTGTTATAGACAACCGCAGCATCTGCGAAAGCCTTTAAGAGCTTTGGACGCTTTCCGCAAGAACATGTACATATTTTGTAAACAGTAACGGCTCTATCACATTTCCCTGGGTAGTCCGCTAATTATTTGGTTCCGTTAAGAGAGACGTATTCAGCTCTGTATCCAAGCAAGTCTGGAATCTAGCCTCATATCTGGTCTTATACTCGATAAGCTCGCGTTTTTTTTTTTCACTAAATCCAGTGCGGGACGGTGTCAACTGCCTTCCTGAAGTGAAGAGCTTGAACAATCGTACTCTCCAGTATAACTTGAACCAGCCGCTTCATTTCCGCAATTTCTTACTCACGACAGAGGTGCAGAGTCAATATGAACGTTACTAGCATCGTTAAGCAATTGTATAGCCATCGTTTTATGATATATTTTACATTATTTATTAAGTGCAAACACAGTTTTACTCTGCAAATGGTGGTTTCTATATGAGAGACCTACTCTAGTGCCAGTGAACGGTGCAGATATTTTTAGTAAGTCTATAGCAACTAATAAGTGAAATGAACATAAAGCAATTCGAACACACAATTTTGGAGGAAGTCTCAAAGCACTGCAATTATATTTGGCTGTGTAGATAAGTAGAAATGAAAGAATAAATATCTCCAGTGGTCAGATCCTTTACCGTCTAGGTTACATAACTTAATACATTTTATATGTCGTATTTAAGTAATCACAATGACAGGTGTAATAATTATGTTGCCAACAGTGGCTAAATTTGTACATCAACAACAATTTACTAGCCAAGATATTGCTACAGTTCTACTAGATGATGAACGTTTAAAGCTTCGAAACGCGTTGCGGTAATAAACAGAGAATGGTAACAGCAAACGTGTTGCATCATTCTATATAAAAACAGGCACGGAAATGCCTAACGCACAAAGTGTTTGCATTTTATGAAATTGGTTGATAGCACACGAGACATCGAAGAATAGTTAAGTTGGTGATGGAGGGATACGTGTGGAGTAATATTTGTTGGGCAGCCTGAAACTTGACTTCAGTACGGAGGTTGAAATGGATACAGGTTGCTGTAGAGAGAGACGAATAGACTAACGGGGAATGATGGATAAGCCATTCTTCTGTGAGAATACCCAATAATCAACATCTTCTGATTTTTTGATGGCTGTCGGATGGATGGTTTCTGAAATCTAATAATTTTTTTCCTTGTTTTCTGACTAAGACGCGTATATTCTCTGAATACCGCATCATCTTCAGCGATTCAGGAGACCTGGCAGTCTGGCGTCCTTACACCGGGAGGGGCGCTGTGGAATGTTGGTGGTCACCATTAGAGCCCCTTGTGCGAGGGCCGGTCCCAGGGCAGCGGAATCTCGGCACAGATGGCGGCACGGAGCGCGTGACCAGCGAGCGGATGGCGCGCCGGCCGGGGGAACCCCCGTCCCCACAGCCGGCGTCGATATTTGTTTCGATTCGATCGCTCGTCCCACTGGCAGCCCTCCCGCGCCGCGGCGTATGGGTTCAACGGTTGCAGCTCCCGCGGGTGTGGCTCTGTGGTGAGCGTCCAATCCTGAGAGTGGATGCGCCGTGCGGCCGAATGTGAAAGGGCGCACTGTAACCGAATGGGACCAAAGTATTGGCGGCAGCAGGTGCGGCGCGGGTTTGTTCCGCAGGCTGCGGTTTCTAAAGAGAGCGGCAGCGGAAATAGCTGGCCAGCCGTCACGGGAGATGCGTTTGCACCAGATGAAGTACTTCCGTACTCGATTTAAGCTGGCGTTCCGCTGAAACCTCTTCCATATCCAGAGCTTTCAAACACGATTTTCGTGTGTGATTTGCTATCATTCATTCTCCACATATTTACACCGTTTATACTCACCTCCAGCCTCTTCACTTGTAACGATCTCTATAATCTTATGTTGTTATATTAAGCACAGAGCCATTTTTATTTTTACGTAAAAACCCCATCGCATGTTTCCTCATCTTCCCGGCGTCGGATATTTTCGACCCTGTAACAATCATGTCGATAATTAAAGGTTGCAAAAATTTTTTTCGTTATATAGAATTACAATATTTCGGAAGTATATGAAATACAAACACTTTACTAAACATGGATTTTAAAAGATTTAGACTTTTGTAAACGAACCTCAAAGAGAATGATTCTGTGATGAAGTTACAAACTTAAAAGGCTGATAGAGAAGGGTAAGGGATCCTGTCCCTGAAACGACAGAGTCGAAAGTTTGGGAGGTGGTACGCCACTATCTCATTTTAACAGAATTGTGAGTTAGATCAATATTCGTATTTTAGGTCATAGTGCTGGTGTTCCCCAGTACCACGCTTGGTATGTGTGGATTGTGAACTTTTTTACATGAGGAAACTGTGGGGAGAGTATTCTTACAACTGCATCTGTAACACTTAGAGAACTTGTACCCGACGTGCCGTAGTGGAGGCGATAGAGAACAGGAAGAGAGAGATGGACTGGGGACCAGAAAGTCTGAATGCAGCGACCAGGCTCTGGAAGCAGCACTCAGTGGATTGTACCTTCAGAGGGACTTATGGCCGTAGCATTCTCCTCCTTCCACTTAGGGTCAGACAGGAGGGCGCTGTTTTGCAAAACATTTTACATGGTCCTGGCGACAGTCGGTTGTGAAGCCGGCCAGTTGGCGGAAAGCTTTTGCAGGAAGCTACTTAAGAAACTGCTGAAAACTGAGCCTTCGTACACAGTGGGAAGGTCATAAAACTGAATAAATCCTCGTTAGAAGCTGGGACGATACGGACAGAGTGTCTGGTGCACGTGTTCAGTGGCGCCAAGACTATAACACCCCTGACGCCAGGGAGTGGCCAGATTCTTTTACCGAGTGGCAAAAAATAAATATTATCTCTGAAATTTGACAGCCTTCCTTCAGAAATTGGAAATGATCGGCCTGGGAGGATTCGATCTCTCCGTAAATGAGCCCCATCTAGGCATATGGTTATTGCCAAAACATGGCCATGCTTATCGTGCGAACGACATCTCTCTAGTCTAAAGTCTTTTTTCATTCAAAATAAATTTGGAGTCACTGATTGTCTCCTCTCACAATATACAAAGTGAAGGCTTAGTCGCCCCCACCCTCAAGCGCCGGCCGGAGTGGCCGAGCGGTTCTAGACGCTACAGTCTGGAACCGCGCGACCGCTACGGTCGCAGGTTCGAATCCTCCCTCGGGCATGGATGTGTGTGTTGTCCTTAGGTTAGTTAGTTTCAAGTAGTTCTAAATTCTAGGGAACTGATGACCTCAGCAGTTAAGTCCCATAGTGCTCAGAGCCATTTGAACGCCCCCTCCGGCGTGGGAACCCCGGCTCTGTGACTGGATTGGCTACCAGGCAAACATTCACTTAAGAAAGGAGATTCTATGAGCAGAGGATAGTTCGATTGGTTTGTGCAAAGGTGGGGTGGTTTTGATAATTTGACTCCCATACCTACGTTTGATGGAGAGAGATTGTGATTCTTGGCTTCCTTTGTCTTCTGGTCCTTCCCTGGTGAAAGCTTGAGGTCTTTCCCTAGCGGAGGAGACTTGTCGTCTCTCTCGTGTGGTATTCAACGAGCAAGTGGCAGTTTCCAACTGTACAGACAGTGGAACTTTAAATCATCTCAGACACATCAAGCGCGCACTGTCGTCCCTGTAAGTCAAACTGCTTTGGCTAAACAAGCGAACGGCTGCAACTCACACTGAAATCTCCGCGATTTCAGGGCTCTGATGGAGAAGGCTCCCGCGTTCCGATAATCAGAATGCCGGACAGTGTAGTGTACAAATTTTTGCGGTCCCATCAGTATATTACAGCTGCCACAGCGGGGCGCTACTCGCTTAAAGTGCGCCGCTTACTGCCGTCGCCTGCATCAAGATGAAAGGGTAACATACTGCTACACTGGCTAGGGCTGTGAAATGGTATTCACAGTTCTCAGGTCTCCAGTGAACCATAGTTTGTGACATACTTGGTCATAGTTGATTCCATCTGAATAGAGTCGGGCGTCACATTGGATTCAGGTAAACAAAGTCAAGATGCTTTGTAAAAGGGATTAATTCAGGGGGGAATTTGTATAGCTTCCATTCCTGTGAAGGATTTGCCAGTCAAACTCTATGTCTTTTCTGATTTGTGTTTGTGATTTTTTGTGTAAGATTTATCAGTTTGTGTTAGTTATAAAACGATTAATAAAACTTGTCATTATTTTGTTAACTTAAATACCCCACTGTTCTCAATCATAGTCCTAACATTCACTGTTCTAATATTATTATGTTGGTATATGGCTACACCAGCAATTTAAGTTCAATGTTATTAAATTAATTAATTTGATTATTAACTTGCGTTCTTAAAGTGACTGCAGGATTAGACAGAAAAAGTGTCATGAGTAAACTCACTAATTCCATGAATAAAAATTAAGGGTATAGCTCACGATTTGAAGGTTATTGAGAAGATAATGCTTTTCATTATGTGAAGATGGTAACATGCAGCATTACTGAGACATATATTTATGATGAAGCAAGCAATGGCTTGCAGGTTATAATCGAAAATCATTCTGATACATTTTGCGATGGAATACATATACCGGTACTCTTTGTGTTAAGATTGTCGGGTGGGCAAGTGTCAGAGGTGGTAGTACTCTCCAAAAGAAGGAAAACATTCCGGCAAACATGCACTCTAAGATCCACCATTTAAGAGCTAAGAGCACTTGTTCTTCTTCGATACATACATCTTCCCCTGCATTTCTTTGTTTTCCATATTATTTGGAGGTGGTAGTATGGACTAAGATAAGAAAAATATGCTATAATATATCTTAAGAGTTTTGGGCAGCTGTTCAGTAGAAGAGACATGTTCTAAAGTAGCGAAGATGAGTAAGTGCTCACAGCTCTTAAGGTATGCAATTTAGTGCCCATATTTCCTTTTTCTTGATTTCGTCCATACTTCCCCTTGCAATGTATAGAGTCCAAAGACGCTGCAGCAAAAGATGTGTTTCACAGTATCGAAGTTGAACATTTGCTCACAGCTCTTAAGGTATTCGTTATAGAGACTATTTTCATATGAGTTTTTCCTTGTTTGGTCAGTACAACCACCTCGGAAAGTTGCCTACCCTACAGTCTTAGCAACAACAGTATCTGTACATATATTCCACTGCCAGAGGTATCGAAACGATTTTCACTTATAACTTGGGATTTGGTTGTTTCGGGACCAGAGGTCCTTACTTCAGATTGATACTTTTACCCTTTTCGATCATCCTCATAATGTTTAAGCATCTTGACACAGTCGCCCCGTATACGTATAGCACTAGTAACTATTGTGTGCATTCGCATACATTTGATTAATGTTCAGATGTTGTAACAGAAATAGAGAGTGAAACTGGTGTCACATTAAATATGTTCAACTCACCTAACTCATACACACGATAAAATTTGGGCATGAGTGCGGACCCTCATTGTCCAAAATGGTTCAAATGGCTCTGAGCACTATGGGACTTAACTTCTGAGGTCATCAGTCCCCTAGAACTTAGAACTACTTAAACCTATCTTACCCCTGGACATCACTCACATCCATGCCCGAGGCAGGATTCGAACCTGCGACCGTAGAGGTCATGCGGTTCCAGACTGTAGGTCCTAGAACCGCTCGGCCACTCCGGCCGGCCCCCCAATGTCACGTATAATTTTACAGCTTTCTAAACATCAGCAGAAAGGTAGTGTCCGGAGAGAGCTTTTGCCTAGGTTGGAGATATCGGGGCTAGTAGGCAAAAATTTTAGTTTTTGATTTTCTTATTTTTAGCAACACTAGTGAATGCGGGGAATAGCTTAACTTTTTCACTACTGAAATATGTAAGCACCATTAGTTAAATTCGCGTCTAGTTAACCCCCAAAACACTTTTCCTACAAGCTTACAACTACGCGAAGTAACCACAGATCTGATGTTAGTTCTCATATGCCAAGGAATTAGTATTTTAAACACAGCTGCACAACAGCAACGGTTCCACGTAATAAAGTTATAAACAGCCGACCAGTTGCAATTGATAAAGAATTCTTTACCTAGGTTTCAACAAATTAAAATTTGTCTTCTTCAGAAGGTGGCCTAAGGACAATGAACATCATAGCTTACATTAGAAAGGTATGAAACTTAAGTCAAGAGTAGATTTTAACACAAATTAGAGAGTTCTTGCATTACAAAAATATGAGAACAACGACTGGTACTTACAATTTTACATTAGAATGGACTGATGTATCATCACCGTTTTTACAAATGTCGGCATAGATCCATTTGCCAAAATTAAAATATAGCCCTAGAAATAGGCTTTGTCACGTAAATATAAATTAGTACATGGACGTTGCAGAGCTCACAACCGACTGAGCGTAATCGGCTAGCGTAGTAACTCTGCGGCCAGGGCAGGTGGCACTCATGGCGCGAACCATGTGCCGATTGGCGTACAAAAGCAACGTGTAAATTATCAGTATTAATAGCGTCCTTAGATAAAGTAAGAATAAGAAGAAGGTAAGCATTTAACACTCCCGTTATAACAGTATGGGAGCCTTGGTACAATTAATGTAGTTATACATCAAAAAGGCAGGTGGCGCTTACGCCGAGAGACTAACGCACAGTGGCATATACAGCCAGAATACAAAAAATTATATTACTACATTAGTGAATCCCACACACGGTATATATGTCAGACTTTAAAACTGACAATAATGGCACTTAAGACAGAATTACCCTGGTCCACAATCCAGTTAATACACATTCGCAGGGAACCCACGTTTTAGAGCCAGACAAAATCACATAAGGACCGGTGTAGTAGCAGCCATACATCGTGAGAAAACCACATCACATAAAGGGTAGTGAACTTAAAGATTTGAAAGTGCATCATAGCTTCCTGAGAAAATAGACCACTGAGGTTACCAGCATTAATGTTATACCATAAACAGTACAGGTTTAAAGCCTTCGAAAAATTGTCTACAAGCAAGGTTCAACTGGTCGTTCAGTATATTACCGTCTTTGAGCTCTAGACGTTTAAAAATTTGTAACTCTTCCCACAGATCTAGTCTACGCTCTTTGACTAGTCTGTGTAGGATAACCGTGTCTTCTAACTGTTTAGGCGTATGGCCGGCTATCAGGAGGTGTTCAGCAAAAGTAGAGCTGTGTATATTCGCTCCTTTTTTACCTAACAGGTGTTCTTTATATCTTGTTTTCACAGCTCTGCCTGTCTGACCAGATGTTTTTATCAACGCCCTGGAAATAACGTTCTTCAATTCAAGTTCAGAATTACGCCACAAAATCCGCTATTATGCACGTTATGTTGACGATATTATCATTGCTTTTGATAGTACATATCATGAATTAGAGCTTCACTTCAATACTTTCAATGGTTTACATGAAAAGATTTCCTTCACAAAAGAACTTCAGAATGAAAAAGGTGAACTTAACTTCCTCGATTTAACAATTTCTAATCAGGATAGTTCCATCAATTTCAATATTTTCCGTAAGGAAACGTATTCAGATAATGTCATCCCTGCTGACTCAACTCATCCAAAAGCTCATAAACTGGCGTTATTTAATTCTGCCATTCACCGAATGGTAACTACTCCTTTATCACCTGCTGATCAACAAAAGGAATTGAATGTCATCAAAGCGATTGCGGCTAATAATGGGTACAATCAAAATAAGATCGATTACTTGTTCAATAAGAAAATTTCCCAAAACTGTTCGACTTTGAGCAACAACCTCCCAACTGATAGCAAAGAAGCTAAAAAATTTATTTCCATTCCTTTTTTGGGTAATATATCGTATAGGATTAAACGTCTTCTAAAGAAAAAATATAACTGTAACGTCTCCTTCTCTACAGATAACAGTCTAAATAGAAATCTTGTACATCCAGTAGAGATTGCCAGCGATTGGTTTCCCAATTCAGGTGTTTACAAACTAACCTGTAATAACTGCCCTTCATATTATATTGGTCAGACAAGCAGAGCTGTGAAAACAAGATATAAAGAACACCTGTTAGGTAAAAAAGGAGCGAATATACTCAGCTCTACTTTTGCTGAACACCTCTTGATAGCCGGCCATACGCCTAAACAGTTAGAAGACACGGTTATCCTACACAGACAAGTCAAAGGGAGTAGACTAGATCTGTGGGAAGAGTTACAAATTTTTAAACATTTAGAGCTCAAAGACGGTAATATACTGAACGATCAGTTGAACCTTGCTTGTAGACAATTTTTCGAAGGCTTTAAACCTGTACTGTTTATGGTATAACATTAATGCTGGTAACCTCAGTGGTCTATTTTCTCAGGAAGCTATGATGCACTTTCAAATCTTTAAGTTCACTACCCTTTATGTGATGTGGTTTTCTCACGATGTATGGCTGCCACTACATCGGCCCTTATGTGATTTTGTCTGGCTCTAAAACGTGGGTTCCCTGCGAATGTGTATTAACTGGATTGTGGACCAAGGTTCGTAATTCTGTCTTAAGAGCCATTATTGTCAATTTTAAAGTCTGACATATATACCGTGTGTGGGCTTCGCTAATATAGTAATGTAATTTTTGTATTCTGGCTGTATATGTCACTGTGCTGTCTCTCGGCGTAAGCGCCACCTGCCTTTTTGATGTATAACTACATTAATTGTACCAAGGTTCCCATACTGTTATAACGGGAGTGTTAAATGCTTACCTTCTTTTTATTGTTACTTTATCTAAGGACGCTATTAATACTGATAATTTACACGTTGCTTTTGTACGCCAATCGGCACATGGTTCGCACCATGAGCGCCACCTGCCCTGGCCGCAGAGTAAATACGCTGGCCGATTACACTCAGTCGGTTGTGAGCTCTGCAACATTCATGTACTAATTTATATTTACGTGACAAAGCCTACTTCTGGGGCTATATTTTATTTTTGGCAAATGGATCTACGCCGACATTTGTAAAAACGGCGATGATACATCAGTCCATACTAATGTAAAATTGTAAGTACCAGTCGTCGTTCTCATATTTTTGTAATGCAAGAGCTCTCTAATTTGTGTCAAAATCTGTTCTTTACTTAAGTTTCATACCTTTCTAATGTAAGATATGATGTTCATTGTCCTTAGGCCACCTTCTGAAGAAGACAAATTTAAATTAGTTGAATCCTAGGTAAGGAATTCATTATCCATTGCAACTGGTCGGCTGTTTATAGTTTTATTCCAAGGAATTAGATTACATAACCTGATACTGATAGAGATACTTAGGCATAAACAACAATTTATCGAGAAAAAAACGTCTTACTAAATCTTTGCGTGCTTTCATTTAAAAAGAATAAATTCTTGAATAATAAATTCCTCATGAATACTTGAAAATGATAAATCTGCTTGTGTGGGCCAAAAATGTGTGATATTAAGAGTATGAACAAACTGTTAATTCTTCCAGAAAAATAAATTCTGCTTATTATTACAACTATCTGTAGTTATTCAAATACAGATTTTAAAGTAAATACAAATTCAGGAGCTGGAACAGGTGCGTTCAATTTCGACACAATTTCACTTTGGCCGAATCGGCAAATCATCCTCGTCAGGCAATCACCAATTTTCCCCCTTTTTAGCATGGTGGACATGCGAAGATCATCTCCATCGGATCGACACTCGCCCCAGGGAACTGGCGATACTTAACCAAAACAGTATCATTTGCATGATATTCAGGGTATCAGGAGCACCGGGAGAGTGTGGGAGATTCAGTGTTGCTTTTGATCGATGTGATCCGTTGGCACCTTTTCGAGGCTGTCTACGGTTCATGGGAACTATCGAATGAAACCCATCATCTTCTTGGCAGGAGGCTGAGGGTAAAGGCTTTCGCCGCAGAGAGGGTCTCCAGTCCTTGAAGGCCAAGCTGTCATCATTTTAGGCATAGCTTAGGTTCGACACATCGCCACCAAAATACAATAAAGATAATTCATATTTTCTGGGAAATGTTTTCTTCTTCTATTTATCATCCTTAGCCATGTAACCATTCTTTCCTGTACATATCTTTTGTTCTTACTGGCTGATTCAGCCACGATTCACTTTTGGACAAAATTCTCTGTTAACAGAAAAGTAATACTTCATTTTGTGGTGACAGATTACTGTCATGGCCCGTCTTTGGGAAAGGTGAATTTCTTCTGGAGTGATGAATATGTATTCATTTATTACAGGAATTGTTTCTTTCCTAATGAACCGTAATGGATGGTTTAGTTGGCGCAAGTGTGGGACAAGTTGATCTTTCCACGTCAACTGACCCCATACTTAACAACGCCAATATCAGAAGCGAGATCGGTACCACACTACCAAACATTATAAATAAAAGATCGTGATACGTACATGCAACCACAGTTCAATTGTCATCAGTTGCACCTCAGTTTCATCTACAGGTTCCCTAAAGCAAAAAAGTTTTGTTGAAAAACCTACTCAACTTCCTTCGAGACGATACCCAGTAGACTGAAGTTTCTCTGTATGGTGCACCTTTATATTTATTCCCTACTAACAAGATTACATTACTCTCCCTTCACGATGGGAGAAAATAGAAACTATGTGCCAACGAGCCCCTTACGGCAACTAACTTCGATCTCCCTTAATCAAAACTACGTGGGCCAACCATTGCTTTAATTTTGAATTGCTACAATGCGGAACTATTAGATCAGTTTTTTGTGAGGTGAGACCAGATTATCTCAGAAGGATGGCGATCAGGTAACCTTGAGGGTCTATCCAACCTCCTGTGTGTTCCTTAACCCATTTTGGGACGCGGTGAGGCGTGCATAGTACTTGTATAATGTTTGATTTTCGAGAGAGAGACCCATACTATGAATTGGAGAAGAGGATTGTTATTGTTGAATGTACCGTCGACAACGCGGTCATTCGAGACGGAGTATTAGCCCGGAAAAGGCAAGAATGGAGAAGGAAAGGGGTCGTACCCTTTCGAAGGAACCATCCAGGCATCCAAGCATTAAGCGATTTGGGGGAAATCACAGAAAATCTAAATCAGGATGGCCGGACGCATGTTTGAACCGTCGTCCTCCCGAATGAGAACCCAGCGTGCTAACCACTGCCCTACCCCGCCCGGTCAATACTACTCAGTCTAAGGTAGATCACGTTTATTAAATTATAAGGTAACAGAATTTGAGTGCTGCGATTTGTTCTTTGAATTCATGTACGGTGTAATTGCACTAGCTGAAAAAATGTACAAAGTACAATCGTTTTATTTGCATAAAATGTGATTTGAACCGTTGCTAATTCATTTCAGTTTCCCTTTTCAATGCAGCATTTGTTGTTGTTGTTGTGGTCTTCAGTCCTGAGACTGGTTTGATGCAGCTCTCCATGCTACTCTATCCTGTGCAAGCTTTTTCATCTCCCAGTACCTACTGCAACCTACATCCTTCTGAATCTGCTTAGTGTATTCATCTCTTGGTCTCCCTCTACGATTTATGAAACAATTAACAGCGTTATGAAACAATTAATATCCAACCATCAGTACGACTACAACAGGAAAATTATCTTACACCACATCAACCAATTAACATTTTATGGTCGTTTTTCGTAACTGACATCAGTAATCTATCTTAGGACATTATTACATACAATTCTGAATGAAGTAGTGTGTTTTAAACTAGCGTTCCTACAGTAATAATATATAACTGTGTACGCTTCCGCGATGATGTCTACAGTGTCTGAAAATTTGGATTCCCCACAAATAGTTTTTTACGTATGACGCGGTATCACAGCAGAAAAGTTGCATGTCAACAGTAACGTACTTGATAATTAGAATTTGGATATCAGAAAAGTTGCTATTTACACATTCACCATTAGATTTTACAAGGATCTAATATATATACATGAGCAATAGGTATTTCTTCCAAGATTTTTGACAGTGTAAATCATAGTATTTCGTTATAAAAACAAATTTTTTATCGAATTAGATGGAATTAGAGCTAACAGATGGCTCACGTCGTACTTAATAAGAATAATGCGAAAGTAGTTGTGTTTATGAATATTGTTGAGTGGTTTTCTGCAAATGATCTAATTCTTAATTTTAAGAAAGTAGAGCAAATTTAATTTTGGAAATATTGGGATCCAACCCGATTAAGATTTTTAAGCTTAAGCGATATCCACAGGGTGATTTCGTGCGTTGTAGTTGAATTCTGTCAAGGATATCTGAGAGATGATGTTGTAAAGTTTCGAAACTACAGCAAGAGCGCTATAGCACCACACAGTTTCCGATTACTTTTCATTAAAATGAAATTTAACTAAGAAAGGAGTATATAATCTTTGATCAGTAGCCGAATGACATTACAGTTTGACAGACAGCAAAACTATAGCTGATGATATGCTTAGAAAGCTCCTTCTGGACAACTCTTTCTAATCCGCCCAAGAAGTTTTTCCTAGTAAATCGTATCTTTCTAAGTTGGGGGTATTAGATTCTTACTTTTGTTAGGAATCTTTCATGTAAATGGACTATATTCAGCCACATTACAATACTAATTAAGTAAATATTTCATAAGCTAACTCGTTCAAGGAAATTACGTTTTTTGTGTGCAAAGGGTGACGTACAATATAAAACTAATAAACAAACTATCCTACGCCTTAGTTATTGTTATTCAGAGACAAACGGAATAATGGCAGGCATACTGTGATGGGAGGGCGTAAGTAGGACTCTTTAGCAGTAAGACACGTCATGTTTGGTTCCAACATCTCTGAGAAAATACTTAAACAGTGCGAAGAATACCATTAAATCATAGTAAAAGTTCCGTAGATAAGAACTTGTGTTGTAATGAGTATGATATTGAGAGGTACGATAACGTGCTGTAGGGGTAAAGTAATTAAGGCATTTCTAAGTTATGACGAACATATGGAAAAGTGTAACAAGAAACTAACTTGCAACTCACAGAAACTTACAGTACAAGTTCAAAGTTATATTTTCGTACAGTGTTCTGAATTATGGTAAATGGCATTCAGTTTCTCCGCGCTGGCGTAGTGTTAGAGTGTATTGCAGTTGTTGAAGACAGTGCACCAGAGATTTAAATCTGTTTCTTTTGGTGCCTCAACACAAATATTGATTCACCCAAAATTTTCCTAATGCTTAGTGTCAACAAAATAGCTACAAAAGAGTTGCTTAGTAAGTCTCAACAAACATTTAGGCAGGTATCGAGCTGAGCGATGTTAGATGATAGTGTTTGTGGTCCACAGAACACATAAAAGGCCTAGACTCTACTACAAAACTAAATATTACTCATTTAGAGGAGAATAAAGGCCATAGCCGATACTTAAATGGCTAAGACTAAATAAATGATAAAAGTATAGTTTGTTGAGTTGCCAGCAGCAGCTAATGTAGCTGTAAAAGAAATATAAGAAGGAATTAAAGGAAGAAATGAAACACTGGATCCTTCGAAAAACCAACTACTACTGAGTTACAATAAAACTCCAAGACACCGTTTTCAGACATTTAAAATTTCAGGAAAAGTAATTTATAAATTATGTATAATTTTAACTATTTGCTGATGTAGCAGTCAGATTAAATTATGAAAGTGGAGCTGTCTGCGTATATATATATATATATATATATATATATATATATATATATATATATATATATATATATATATATGTGTGTGTGTGTGTGTGTTTGTGTGTATAAATCAGATAAGGAATTGTGTCACAGAAAAATGTCACTGAGCTGCAAAGTTCTTTACAATTATCTATAATCTACAATCAGATGCTTAACAATCATAAAGCTGCTAAAATTTTCTTTCCACTACAGCTGCTTTCCACAATGTGTCATCTGCCATCAGGAAGACTTCAGTTTTTTAACTGGTGTAAACCAGCGGTCTATCATTTTACATCGTATTAAATATGTATTTAGCGCTGTAATCGCCGGACTAGTTCTGTAAAAACTCTGATTGCATCCATGGGATACATGATTACCCCAGTCTTTCTGTTTGTATGTCTCTTAGGTTAGGTACTCCCATACACATAAGGGTGTAATATTTACTTAACTTGGTCAGTTGGAACTGAATACTTGCTCCAACAAGTCAGACTGGTATGACTGTTTCATTTATTAATCTTGTGTCTATCTGCTGAACGCATCACGTGGCTGATTAGTAGTAGAACTCAGATTATATAATTCCCAAAGAAAGGTATAGATTCGAATGCAAGCCTGATCTGGATCCTAGATTTAACATAAACTCTCTGTCAGTCTGAAATGTCGTTTCTTGTTTAGCTGCGAGACAAGTGAATTTTTGCTTGTGCAGTAGATTAGAACACAAGGTGCTACAGGTGGTATGGTTCATTGTCTAGTATCAAACGGCACCATACCTGTGTACTGTGCGTGTTGACAGCAGCTATACGCTGCGCTGTCTACAGCCGAGGGCTGGCCTTTGCTGCACAGCTGCAGGGTGTGTCGCGAAAACGGCGCCATTGTGTGGCCGGCACAATGCGCTGCTTGCCGGGTGGCCGGCACGGCGCCTGCACAGCTGTGCCGGAGGCTGCCATCCACGCATTCAACAGCAGAACAGCTCACTTTGAATAGCCGGCCTCCCCAGGAACTACCCCAAATAACTTCATCGGGGAAGCAATACTATGCATAAACCCTGTTAATCGCAAACTGGATGTCTACAGATTGATAAATTTTTTATACCCATAAACAATTTATAAATATAGATGAACATATATGTATGTATCAACTTACATACGTATGTATATACCCTGCATATCTCCTCCTAAACCAGTGTTGGAGTAAGTATCACCTACTCGGAGGTGAAAGGCAGTTGTAGCCACGACGCGCATACACATACAAAGCCCCAAAACATACGTTTTTCATATTAGGTGCATTCTGCGGCCACCTACTGCCAGATACTCTAAATCAGCGACCTCAGTAGTCATTAGCGAATCGTGAGAGAGCAGAATGGGGAGCTCCACAGAACTCATGAACTTCGCACGTGGACAGGTGATCGGGCGTCACTTGTGTCATACGTTTGTACGCGAGATTTTCACACTCCTTAACATCCCTGGGTCCACTGTTTCCAATGTGGAAGTGAAGTGGAAACGTGAAGGGATACAACAGCACAAAAGCGAACAGGCCGACCTCGTCTGTTGACTGACAGAGACCGCCGACAGTTTAAGAGGATCGTATTGTTTAATAGGCAGACATCTATCCAGACCATCACACAGGAATTCCAAACTGCATCAGGATCCATTGCCAATACTATGACAGATAGGCGGAAGGTGAGAAAACTTGGGCTTCATGGTCAAGCTGCTGCTCATAAGCCACACATAACGCCAGTAAATGCCAAACGACGCCTGGCTTGGTGTAAGGAGAGTAAACAATGGACGATTGGTCAGTGGGTAAACGTTGTGTGGAGTGACGAATCACAGTGCACAATCTGGCGATCCGATGGCAGGGTGTGGTTATGGCGAATGCTCGGTCAACGTCACTTGCCAGCGTGTGCAGTGCCAACAGAACACTTAGGAGGTGATGGTGTTATGGTATGGTCGTGTTTTTCAAGGAGGGGGCTTGTACCCCTTGTTGTTTTGCGTGGCAATATCACAACACAGGACTACATTGGTGTTTTAAGCACCTTCTTTCTTCCCACTGTTGAAGAGTATTTCGGGGATGGCGATTGCATCTTTCAACATAATCGAGCACCTGTTCACAATGCACGGCCTGTGGCAGAGTGGTTACCTGACAATAACATCCCTATAATGGACTGGCCTGCACAGATTCCCGACCTGAATCCTATAGAACACCTTTGGGATGTTTTGGACCGCCGACTTCGTGCCAGGCCAAATCGACATTGTGGCCTACACAGATTCTTGACCTGAATCCTATAGAACACCTTTGGGATGTTTTGGACCGCCGACTTCGTGCCAGGCCAAATCGACATTGATATCTCTCCTCATTTCAGCACTCCGTGGAGAATGGGCTGCCATTCCCCCAAGAAAACTTTCAGCACCTGATTGAACATATGCCTGCGAAAGTGTAAGCTGTATTCAAGGCTAAGGGGGGGCTGACACCATACTGAATTCCTGCATTACGGATGGAGGGTGCCAGGAACTTGTAAGTCATTTTCAGCCAGATTCCCGGATAGTTTTGATCACATAGTGTACGTTATTCATTGTTAGACAATGAGAGCACTTACAGACTTGTACCAAACCTTACAGGTAATTTAAAACGTTTACAAAACTCTCTCTCCCTGACGACCACGACAGAGTGATGAAAGAAAGAAAGTCTATCACTTATCACATTTTCGTTGTTCGCGTGGCAGAACTACGGCATGAAGTACAGCGTTTTAATTTACTACATCATTACTACTAACTGTATTCGTGACACATTTCCCAGACAGTATTCACATATAACACTAAATGTACCAGAAAAATTATATCATGGTACGACACATTGTACAGGAGATATGACGTCATAAACACTGAGATACGTGGAACAGTGGCATTTCAAATTATGCCTCAGACTTTTATTCATTACTTCTTTACTACTAACTCTATGCAGAACATATTTTGCAGACAGTATAAACATATAACATACTATGTATTTGCAAAATTATATTATTGTACAGCGTATGGTTCGTGAGATATGACGTCATAGACATTGAGCTGCATCAAAATGAAACTTTATGACGATATTCGCTAAACGTATAGGCGACACTTGCGTACCAGTACGAGTTAAACTTATGAAGTATATGTGGAATAGCCAGAATGAGATTTTCACTCTGCAGTGGAGTATGTGGTGATATGAAACTTCCTGTCAGATTAAAACTGTATGCCGGACAGAGACTCGAACTCGGGACCTTTGCCTTTCCGTGCAAGTGGTCTACCAACCGAGCTACTCAAGCACTACTGACGCCCCCTTCTCACAGTTTCAATTCTGCCAGTACCTTGTCTCCTACCTTCCAAACTTTATAGAAGCACTCCTGCGAACCCTGCAGAACTAGCACTCCTGAAAGAAAGGATATTGCGGACACATTGCTTAGCCACAGCCTGGGGGAACAGATAATTTTAACATGTGCATATGTAAGACGTGGATGAAACGCTCATTCTGATTGCCTGTAACGATTCCAATCAGATTTGATACAAATACTATTTACAATACGTAAAAAATTACTGTATGGTTAAGAACCACCAGCATCCTATTACGGTGAATGTGATAACGTAGAGAGAGAAGAGTGGAGGAGAAGATGAACAGGCAGCGAGGGGGAACGATGTGTTAGGCACAGATAAGAGGAGGAGAGTATGGGCAGAGATAGATAGTGGAAAAAGGACAGAGAGGGGTGAGAAGAAGAGATGGACACAGAAAGGAATGCGGAGGAGATGAACAGGGCGAAGGGTGAGGAGGAGCTAGAGCGATTGAGGGGAATATGGAGGGACGAGGGTAGAAGCAGATGGACACAGTGTGGTAGGTGGATAGAGAGAAATGGTGAAGGTCATAGAGGAGGTGGAGGTGATGGACAGAGAGGAGGTGAAGTAGGAGATGGACCGGGAAAGAGCGAAGGAGGAGATGGACCAACAGAAGATTGAAGTAAACGCATACCCGGGCAACGCCGGGTACTCTGCTAGTTGTATTATATTATGACTTTCCATCGTGGTGTTGGTAAAGCAGCCGTTCATTTTCAGTTATAAACTAATTAGCCCTTGGCTGTTAGGACGGCCTTTAATTTCTTTAATTCATCATACGCATTTTACATCGAAATACATCTAGTTACATTCTACGTATTGTGTATAACGGAGAGTTCCTTGTATCGCTACAAGTCATTTCCTTCCATATTCGACTATTAAATGGAGTGAGGGAAAAACGGTTGTCTGCATGCCTCGGTGTAATCACTAACCTCGCTTATCTTGTCTTCGCGATCTTTATGCGAAATGTACGTGTGGAAGCAGAAGAGTCGTTCTGCAAATGCCTCAGTAGTGTTTTGCAAAGAGAACGTCGTCTAACCGTTAGAGATTCCCCACTCGAGAACCGGCCTCACAAGCTTACACGCGGCCTCTGTGGTGTCACCGCCAGACACCACACTTGCTAGGTGGTAGCTTAAATCGGCCGCGGTCCATTTAGTACATGTCGGACCCGCGTGTCGCCACTGTGTAATCGCAGACCTAGCGCCACCACCAAGGCAGGTCTCGTGATACGAGAGAGCACTCGCCCCAGTTGTACGAGAACCTAGCTACCGACCAGATGTACGAAGCCTTTCTCTCTCATTAGCCGAGAGACAGAATAGCCATCAGCTAAGTTAATGGCTACGAACTAGCAAGGCGCCATTAGCCATACAGTGATTGTACTTAAAGTCTCCTGTGTATCGTCAAGATCGATGTACCACCATGATTGAGTAAAGTTAAGTATTAATCCTGCTCCGTACTTTTCTTCCTAACATTAATTACGTATCCTGTTCCAGTACATCACGCCCGTCTGCGTTAGTCTAGCGTGCATTTTCAGCCATCTCAACTTCACGGTGTCGGCCCAGATACCGACACAACAGCCTCATTCATAGATGAGCTACATTTTGCTAATAGTCTCCCAATGAACCAAAGTTCACCATTCCCTTTTTACCTTCCCTACTGCCTTCCTAAGATGAACATTCCATATCTTATCGCTTTCCCACATTTAGCCTAGACAGTTAATAGACTTGACTGTATCGTGCAGCAAATAAATAATTCTTTATTGAAAATTATGTCTTTTTAAATTTCCTATTAATGTGCATTAACTTACATTTTCCGCATTTAGACTATTAACTCATTTATCACATGACTTAGACACGCTGTCAAAATCATTAAGTATTCTCTTACAGTCACCAAATGACGATAATTTGCTGTACACTTGGGGGTCGTCAGTAAACAGTCGCAGATTGCTGCTCAACTTATGCGTCAGACAATTTATGTAAATAGGAAATAGGAGCGGTTTTATCCATTCCATTTGTTACTCATAAAAACATTCTTGTCTCTGATGGACTCTCGAAGTCAAGAATAGCCTACTGCTTCCGTTACTTAAAAATTCTTCGAGCCGCTTACATATATAGGGCTTATTCCTGCTGTTCATACCATGGTGGCAGTGAGGCACCATGTCAAACGATTTCCGAAAATCTAGGAATGTGTTATCTGTTTTCTGCCTATCGTCCATGGTTCGCAGGCTATCGTGTGAGGAAAGGGCAAGCTGAGTTTCGTACAAGGTGAATGTAGACATTAAAGAAGTTAAAACTCATTCTAACAGCCAGAGGCTAAATTATTTTCAGTTGCATTCACTTCACCCTTAAAATTATCCGTTCAGTACCAAGTAACTCTAGCCAATTACATCTGTCGCTACATTAGCGCTAAATCGATGGACTTAACTCCAAGAGCAGTGCGTAACCTGTAAAAAGAAGCAGCATAACCCAGCATTCTTTGAACAATCAGTGGGCGTCGTGGGAGAACGGCCACGTGATTACCGACCATCCTCCCCCCCCCCACCCTATCCCCCTCGCATCTCAAGTATTAATCCAGCTCCTGGAAGGGTGGCTTTAGGCTCTCTGCTTCTGGCTCTCTGTATCCCAGCTTATCATATGTCTCTGCTTCTGTTGCAACTTACATCACCAACTGTCTCTATTATTCAGCATTTGCAACAGTATCACTGTTTCTTCTGAAAAATGATTTATTTTCAGCTACTCTACACGGTTGCCCGTGTGACTGCCACATAATATAACTACATCTGTCCTGGATGGTCCCGCTGAAAATACTAATCTGCAAGAAACGTATAAATTTTCAATAAATATACGACTTTCTAGCTCACATGACTTTCCAAATCTTCCATTCTACCCACTTTCTATTCACGTTCTCTAGAAACTGGTAATCAGAAGCGAGATGCCGTACTCCTACTTTTATTTTTTCCGTCATTTATGGTGGCTGTTTTGAGCATACTTCCGTACGCCTCCTGTGTAAATATTCCGAAGATGTGAACCACACCCTTCTTGTCTTTCAGTTAACCATATTCAATGGAATAGTGTGCTAATGAAAGCTGTGTTACGTGCAGCACACGATCCTCGTTAGTCGTGGCTAGACAACCTTGGCTGTAGATGAAGGCGAAGCATACCGTCAACTTTCTTCCGTAATGTATCACTACTCGTGTCACTTTTGGTTACCTATCGCTGCTGCCTAAGAGGCTGGACGTTTTAAGTACTTGTTACAATTCAAACCATAAAACAAAATAAACGTAGACATTTCGTCTGAATTTACGAGTTTCAGTTAGCACCTGATAACCATCTCTTCCATCCTGCATGTGTCCCACTCACTCCCCGTCCTGTTCAATTAATATGCAAAATAAATTGAGGATAAATTTTTCAAAAATATTTTCATGTTTTTTATTTTATTTTACAGATGTACTGAAACGATCGCCCTGGTATAAAAACTTGTCATCATTACAAAAGCAAAATAGGGTTTTGCAGTGTCCACATCACACGCGACTGGAGGTGAAGTAGTAGGTAGAGTAGTTTCGTTGGCTGGTGTTTCAATTGGGTACAGTTTAATGTCCTCTGTTGTCGCGCATCATAGCTGTGCCTAGCTAAAACATCTGGATATGTATGGAATACTGGCAGCCCACTGGAGTCCTGCCGAGGAAGTAGAACACATTCGTATATCTACGGAATGAAGATGTGTATTTCATTATCAGTACAATGTCTGGTAACGTCCAGCAAACAGGCCCAGATTGCTACTCATCTTATCCGAGGAGTTTTTAGGTATAATGAGAACAAGAGCGGTCCTGGGGCACTCCTAGATGATACCTTTGCCTTCACGCCTTCCGGAACAACGTATATCGAAGGGCTCTCTCTTTATAACCAAAACTGAATTCAATCTACCATGGCGACCTATTTGTTTTCAATTCTTTTAGCTGCTTATGAACGCCAGGGATCGTTTTTAATCCATGCAGTAGTGGGTCAAACGATGATACCGGCTTGTCACTGCGATCCCCCTCCGATACACACACACGTACATATATATAATTTCACTAGCGCAAAGTAGTTAAAGTCTTCAGCTTTCCATCTGCTGTCTGTATGGTCACAAAATACTGGTCTACGAGGGTCACTGAATGGGATCTTATCGATCCGTTTAGCGATTTTACGTAGGACCAGAACTTTCTAAGATTGTTGGCAAGACAAACTTAGAAATGTCGCAAAATCTTAGACAATGTTGCTAAGGTATGACGGTGGAAGTTATTTTATGCTTTACGGATCCTTTTTCTATAGACACTCGAATTTATGCTGACTTTTGCTCGTTGACATTACCACATTCGCTTTTGAACAGAGAGTGCAACAATCTGTGTTCTCTCTGCGTTTCCTGAGTATTGTTATTAAACGATTATGGATACCACCCCGAACCCACTTACTCGACACATACTTCCCCACAGCGCGATTAAGAATCAGTTACAATTTGCCAATACATCTTTTGTTTCCATACATATGGAAGTAAATGATATTCATTCATTATCTATGTAGGTTGCTAACAACTGCTTGTCTGTTCTTCCCAGAATAAAAGCTCTCTTAACATTCATTTACTTCTGTATTCATTATGGCTCTGATGACATCGTCACAGCTATTTCCTGTCTCTATACTATCACTGTCGATAAGGTCAGGCCTATTTGTAGTTATTAAGTCCAAAATACTTCCGCTGCGTATAAGTTGAACTATTTTCTCAACAAGGCAAGAAAATGTTTTTCTCGTTTTAAGGAGGATGGTGTGACACTAAAGATCCTCCGCGATCAGAAAGACATTTGGGGCATCGATCTACAACGCCCCACGTCAGTGTTCTCGTGAACAGTCAGATGTGATGAACTGTGATCATTTCACCATCGTAGGACGTTTCATGCAATGGAGAAAGTTCGGAAATAGGGTGTATGGATACCGCATGCTCGAAGCCACAATCACAAAAATGAGCTTGTAGCCATTTGTGCATCTCCGCTTCCTCTTCATCAACTGAATCGTGAACATCACCGACCATTCCTATCCTGCACCGCTACTGGTGACGGACGATACATGGTGTTTTTATGCCAACGTAAGTAAAAGAAAGGAATGGCTGAGAACAAAGCAGCAACTACCCATAGAAAGATCTGCGCGCACCCACAAAGGATAATGTGCATCAGGTGGAGCAGAGGCGGTGTGGTGTACTACGAATTGCTACTCCAAGCTCTAACCATCACTGCTAAAATTTATTGTCAACGAATGAGACGTCTTGCACAAGCAGCCCAAGAAGAACGACCACGAAGATTACGTGAAGGGATGCTCCTCCATGGTAACACCTACCCGCACTCCGTTAGACTGACAAAAACACTGTACAGGAGTTGGAATGGGAAGTCATTCTGCACTCATCTATTTACCTGATCTTGCACCCTCACATCGTCAAATTTTCCGCTTTCTATCGAACAATCTTCAAGGGATTTCCTTTCCCGATGAAAATGCTCTCCGAACGTGGCCCGACAATTTCCTCGCCTCAAAACCACGTGATATCTACAGTCGCGAAAACCGAGAAGTTATCCCAGCGATGACAGACTGCTGTGTTATGTGTACCTCTTGTGCTTATCAGACTTATGGGAAAACGCTACAAACTTATGCAACAACTTAATAATTTTGTAGACCGCAGTGGAGACTCCCCTCTCCTATGATATTTACTCTTCGTTTACGATGTATGCTACATTCCTCATCAAATATTTCACAGCTTTATATGTCAGGTACTGTCCAGCTCTGTTCAGAGTATAATATTTAAGCACGAAAGTCGGAGGGTGGTAAATTCAGGGACTCTATTATGAATGCTTCGCCAGTTTGTTGTTAAAATCTTGACATTCGACATGTGTCTAAAATCTGTCGTTTTGATTTCACTCACTGCGTGTTGGCTAGGGAGCTTTCATCAAAGGAGCTAGGACTGTCACCTACCCCAAAGCAAATAAAATAAATAAAAACATGTTCACTTTGCTACCTGAGTAGCAGATACAAACTCATGATCCTAAAACACGTTTCCACAGCCCCCGCGAGACTCGATGCCACCTGTTCGCGCTACTGTCACGTGACGCGGCCAACAAAGTATATGAGTGGAGCAGAGGCGAGTGGGGAATCATCCACGAATACAAGAGACTTTTGGATCGACAGATTCTCATGTTACAGCACCTGAGAACGAGCATCTCGGAAATAACGAAGCTCGCCGTCTACTCGCGTTCTACTGTCATGAGCATCTGCCAAAAGTAGTTGAAGTACGGTGAAACCAAGCTGTTGGATGTCAATGCCTCCTCCAACATTTAAAAAGTCGGTGGCTTGCCTGCTCTATATAGCAAGGTAGGTGGTGAAGTGTGACAGATAAACTATGTGATCATAAGTATCCGGACACCTGGCTGAAAATGACTTACAAGTTCGTGGCGCCCTCCATCGGTAATGCTCGGATTCAATATGGTGTTGGCCCACCATTAGCCTTGATGATGGCAGGGTACAGGCTGCTGAAGGCACAAGTGTTATGGAGCACATCGTCCAGCGACTATTGTTGAACGCGGCTTCCGTTGCAGAAGACCCCTACATGGTCCCGTTTATATAGTAGGAAATTGACAGTTGCGCTTGCAGTAGGGAGGAGATCATTGTGCATAGACAGTGGGTCAATGGAAATAAGTCACCTTGTCGGACAGATAACGCTTCCGCTTCCTAAACATGTGTGTATGGTCGTTTCCGGATACATCAGGTCTATGGTTGCGACTCGGTAAGCCGTCATTCAAGGGATGCTGCTCGAAAGTTTTATCACACTGAGGACGTGGATCAAGGGAAAGGTAGGGGGGGGGGGGGGGGCAGTATTATGCTGTGTGGAAAATTTATAAAGGAGTTGATGGGATCTGTGGTGTTAATAGAAGGCATGACAGTTGTGGATTACTTGAAAGTTATTGCGGACCACCTGCGACCCTTCGCGCTTCATGTCTTCAGAAGGTGTCAGAAGGAGGTTTGAGGAAGATGACGGAGAAATCAGTTGATGTGTTAGCGACGAAATTCTCCCGATCTAAATCGTATGCAGCGTTTACGGAGGGCTACTGGTCGCCAGCCGAGCACACTGGCTCGTAATTTATGGGAACTACGTGCGTTGTGTGTAGACGTCCTCTGCCACGTAGCTGCGATAAAGTGCTGAAAACTTGTCGAATTCATGGTACGCAGAATGGCTGCTGCATTACATTCCAAATAGGAATCAATGCTCTATGGAGACGACGGTCATAATGTTTTGGCTCATCAGCATAAGCCACGGGGAAGTAAGTCAAGGTTTGGGTATGCAGGGGTTAGGGAAGGAAAGGGGGTTGGGGCACTATGACTGATGCGGCTGTAGAATACAGATTTTGATTTACGGCTGATAGGGAGGACACATGTGGTTGCCGATTCCATGATCTGGGATTGGTAGTCCCTTGAAGTTCCACTTAGAGTGGTTATGAAGGAGGAATGTTTAGATACAAATGTGCCTATGTAGCACAATTAAAAGAAAAGGGGTAAGCACTCCGGTACTTAGAGAGTAATTCCGAGATGCTTCGGAACAAGAAGGGAAATTCATTTTTCACGAAAGCAACAGGGAGGTTGATTACCATAGTGGATTTCTATTGACCCTACATCCCACATCGAAAGGTGGCTTTCGAGGTCTACACGTAGGTGTAAATGCAAGGAAGATAGAGTTAACTTCACGTCTATTTAGGCGTCAGTAGAGGCAGAAGGTACGGAAAGGTACGATTCGAAATCGTCTATGCCCTTATCAAAGGAACCACCCTAGAGTTAACCTTATGTCATGTATCGAAACCTGGATAGGTAGTTAGCAACTGGAAATGCCATCCTCCAGGATATGAGTCCTGTGTCTACCACCAGGGAATCTTACTCAATAGTCTGTAGAGTGCCAATCTTCCCGGCACACTATGATCCTGGAATGTTGAGTGACGTTACTTGGATGTGTGTTATTTTTAAGTAATGCCCTTACTGTATTATGGTTACAGTAGTAAATGATACTACACACTTGTGTTTATTCTGTACGTTGCATGTCACCGAAGGAGAGCAGAGGAGACAGGCATCGTACACTTCCTTTGTAATGGGTCTGATAAACGCCGGTCGCTGATAAACCTACTTGTCAATGGACAACACACAAGAGAAGATGCCTTAGGACTCGTCTGTGTCGCTAATATTTATAGTGCTGTGTTAAATAGAAAAAAAAAATATTATTCTAAACGGATAAAATGTGTTGAAATTTAAATGAGTTTCATGCTCCAGGCTATTAACGACACCGCATGTCGATTACAGCAGTAATTTCTATTATATGTTGTGTGGCAATCGCGAAAACAAACAGTAGAAACTCTCGCCATGTGCAGGCGGGTATTATCTTGCTGTAATTTAAGCCCAGGACGGTCATCGGGGCTCCGCTCGAAGCGGGACTCATCACTGAAGACAAATGAGAATCCAGACCAAAGACGTGACTGGAGACTCCCTGGAAAGTGGAGGGATACCAACCTGGCTCACCCGCCATATGCCCGACAACCAGGATTTATGGTCTGGGGTGTCATTTAATTTCATAGCAGAATCACTTTGGTTATCATCCTTGGCACCCTCACAGCTCAACGACACGTCGAAGATATTCTACGAACTGTTTTGTTGCCCTTCGTGGTAAGCCATCCTTCGCAAGATAATTGACGCCACGGATTTCCGTCACATTGGGATTATTCCTCCTTGGTGGACATTTTTATTATTTATTTATTTACTTATTTTTTTCTCAGAGTGTGTATAGGGAATGAGATACCTTCATACTTCGGATGGCAAAGCTGAAATTCATGTTGTTCTTTCTCGGTCGAGTCAACCGACGTTTTCACATACGAAACATGGACTGTGATGATCTTATAAGTTTAGTGCAAGTAAAAGGTTGTTTGTGGTATCCTGAGCATCATAACCCGGAATACATTTCCGAAACTATGGACTGAGATTGCAGTTTTATTGGAAACCATAAGTAGGCCTATTTTTTCATAAATTATATGCTTAAATTATAACTTTAAAAGCCAGTTTGTTGAAGTCAGAATGGTGCTGTATCTTATACTTCAAGGTACCATACGGTATATTTGATGGCGTGGTAGCTGCGCATTAGCTGTCTACGAATTATTATTACTGTATGTTACTCCACTTTATAGAGGTTTAGCTCTTCAGGGTATCTTATTCTATAAATTTATGTTTGTCTCTCACAAACCTGTTAAATGAAAGTCATTGAACGTTTACTGACGTATGCTGTTCCTCTGAATTTATTTGAAGCTGTACGGGGTGTCTGTTAACTGTTTTTCAATGTCACCGTGAATTATGACGAGTGTGTAATAGAACGTATTTCTCTTCATCTGGTATATTCGTTTTTCTTGGTGTTCTAATAACTGAAGAAAGACTCTGCAGTATCCGCCACGTTATGTTCGACACATCTATATAGGTCATTAACAAGTGTTCGGCGTCTTTTTAGTAGCAAAAGCCACAATGTAGCACCAGTCTACAAGCCCAGACGCAGTGGCACCATTCTGAGCAAGAAGGCTAAAATAGATTGTAACTTCCTTGATAGAGTAGATTTTAACCTAACCTAGAACTTCATTTATCCTGCCAAAAACTGACCAAAGAGACCGAACGCACAGTCAGCAAGCTGGAAACCGATGTTATCGGGCGGTGTCTGGCGATTAGGTCTCGCAGCAGTTGTCGTTGCCACTCTGAACACAGCCTAAGATCGCCTGATCTGACGGCATTGTATTGTGGTGTGTCTTAAATACTCCGAATATTTGCTTCACCTTCGCAAATGTGGGCGAATGCATGCTGTACACACCGCGTAGCAACAGCACTGAATGCTCGCAGAAGTATTGGACGAGTTTGAGTATTCCCTGTATTTTCTTCGGGTGGCAGCAGAGATCACAGGATGTTAGTCAAAGATAAATGAAAGATATTATTCTAAACTTAATTGCAAAAACCAACCCGAAGTTATATAAAAATGCATGTAATGGATATGCCCCTATATAATCGAATGCCTCTTTTGCAAACAAAGAGATTTGTAGTCATACGCGCAATTTGAAGTTTACACAGAGTAGTTATCTTCATTGATGTGGAAGCTATGGACTTGTGAAATGGGATAATTTCTTCTGAGACATTCCATCCATTCATTACAGTCTTAGACATTTTTCCTATTTGTATACTTTGTGTAAGAATTATGATACGTCTGGAAACCACGAAAAGATTAAATAAGTGATAGCAACGGCAAGAATGAAAACTGCCAGTAGAACTCGCGCACGGAATGTTCCGTAAGAACTTAATTATTTATTTATATATACACTACTGGCCATTAAAATTGCAACACCAAGAAGAAATGCAGATGATAAATGGGTATTCATTGGACAAATATATTATACTAGAACTGGCATGTGATTACATTTTCACGCAATTTGGGTGAATGGATCCTGAGATATCAGTACCCAGAACAACCACCTCTGGCCGTAATAACGGGCTTGATACGCCTGGGCATTGAGTCAAACAGAGCTTGGATGGCGTGTACAGGTACAGCTGCCCATGCAGCTTCAACACGATACCACAGTTCATAAAGAGTAGTGACTGGCGTATGGTGACGAGCCAGTTGCTCGGCCACCATTGACAAGACGCCTTCAGTTGGTGAGAGATCTGGAGAATGTGGTGGCCAGGCCAGCAGTCGAAGATTTTCTGTATCCAGAAAGGCCCGTACAGGACCTGCAAAATGCGGTCGTGCATTACCCTGCTGAAACGAAGGGTTTCGCACGGATCGAACGAAGGGTAGAGCCACGGGTCATAACACATATGAAACGTAACATCCACTGTTAAAAGTGCAGTCACTTCGAACAAGAGGTGACCGAGACGTGTAACCAATGACACCCCATACCATCACGCTGGGTGATACGCCAGTATTGCGATGACGAATACACGCTTCCAATGTGCGTTCACCGCGATGTCGCCAAACACGGATGCGACCATCAAGATGCTGTAAACAGAACCTGGATTCATCCGAAAAAATGACGTTTTGCCATTCGTGCACCCAGGTTCGTCATTGAGTACACCATCGCAGGCGCTCCTGTCTGTGATGCAGCGTCAAGGGTAACCGCAGCCATGGTATCCGAGCTGATAGTCCATGCTGCTTCAAACGTCGTCGAACTGTTCGTGTAGATGGCTGTTGTCCACGTCTGTCGACTCACGGAGCGAGACGTGGTTGCACGATCCGTTACAGCCATGAGGACAAGATGCCTATTATCTCGACTGCTAGTGATACGAGGCCGTTGGGATCCAGCACGACTTTCCGTATTACCCTCCTGAACCCACCGATTCCATATTCTGCTAACAGTCATTGGATTTCAACTAACGCGAGCAGCAGTGCCGTGATACGATAAACCGCAATCGTGATGGGCTACAATCCGACCTTTATCAAAGTCGGAAACGTGATGGTACGCATTTCCCCTCCCTACATGAGGCATCACAACAACGTTTCACCAGGCAACGCCGATCAACTGCTGTTTGTGTATGAGAAATCGGTTGGAAACTTTCCTCTTGTCAGCACATTGTAGGAGTCGGCATCGACGCCAACCTTGAGTGAATGCTCTGAAAAGCTAATCATTTGCATATCACAGTATCTTCTTCCTGTCGGTTAAATTTCGCGTCTGTAGCACGTTATCTTCGTGGTGTAGCAATTTTAATGGCCAGTAGTGTATATAGGCACCTCATCCATTCCGGGAATCGAGAATTTCGACAATTGTTACCTGCTTTGACATTGATATTCTCAGGATACCGGTCTCAAGGACTCCGAGGTTTTAGAGAATGTTATAATTTCAAGTTTGAAGTCAGATAATATATTATAATAGCCGTATCTTTTGATTGCATTGACTTATAAGGTAGCATTTATCATGTCACCATGGAACTATGTACCTTAGCATCCGACGTAAATTTCGACGTGATACGTCTAGAAGATCCTCAGAAATAGGCAGTCATATAACAAATGCCAAACTGTTTTGTGCATTATAATCACATATTCAAAGTTTTTGGACTTTTGTCCTTTACTTGAACAGTGAAACATTGCCTCTTGTCAAATCTTATGATTCCAGACCAGCCGGTAAGTACCCTATGGGTTCCAATGAGCGAGTTTGCGAGTTTCAAGGTATGAGACATAAATGACGGTATCGTTTGACTGTATTGTCTTCAATGCCTGAAATTTTACACCGCCAAGGGGCTGTCGACGTCAGTAAACGACACAAGTTTCAACGAGATACGTCTATCCGTTCCTGACATAAAGGGTTGTTAACTGTCGGACGGACAGACAGACAGACAGACGGACAACAAAGTGACCACATAGGGGATCCGTTTTTATGAACTGAAATACGGAAACCTAATACGTACAGGGTAATCAAAAATAATGAAGGAAAGCTAATCCTGGATACGTATCAGTAACTTAAGGCATGGGAAGAGTACATACAAGAACTTTCTGAGGATCGCGAGGAGAGGTGAAAGAGCAGGTAGCATTACATGGTCCACCCATTACAAAGAGCGAATTGGCATATGCACTAGACCGCTTAAAAATGAAGAAATTACGCAGTCTAGGTGAAATACCTTTGGAACTCATAAATCTGATAATATGATTGATTACAGTTACTGTTCTTTTATATAACACAATATACGAAACAGTACGGATTCCAACGTAGTGGCTAAAATATACTTTTGTAATGGTTAATCCAAATGAATGCGCTGAACGTAGGCAGGTCATCTTGAGGTAGCATACCCCAAAAAATTTCCTCAAAATTTTTGGCTATGTAATACATACAATACTGGAATGCAGTATCAGTGAAAGTCGGTTTAATTTCTGTATCAGTATGGTTACCAGAGTAGCCTTATTTTCAGTGAATACTCTGATACAAAAATGCCACGATATGAATCAAGATATGTGGCTTGGATTCATTAATTACGAAAATACTTTTTACAAAGTGAGGCACTATTAACTGGTGAACCTATTGGAAGAGAGTGAAACCGGCCAGCATTATATCAGAATCAATAAAAAAGGTACAAATGCAATAGGCCACTATCATTAGCCGCGATGGAAAAACGTTAGAACGTATTCCGTCGAGTAAGACAACACATGTCTAGGTAACTGCTATTCCGAGGCCATCTTCAGGTAAGATATATCAAACATCGAAGTGGGTATTATTTCGAGGCTATATTTGGCATTGCAAATGTATTTAGTGAGTCCTTGAATAGAATACTGGCTCATCGCAGGTAAGACAGGTAATTGGGTTGCCAACCGTCTACTGTGCCAGCCACAGTTCATTTAGGTGAGTATTCAGTAGGAAATACCATCTTCCTTTTATACATTTTGAAAAAGCATTTGACAATGTGAAGACAGAAATGGTATGCAAGATAATGGATGAACAAGTTTAACCATACTACTTCATAAATGCTGTAAGGAGTCTATACACAAACAGTGATATGGTTATAAATGTGAGAAGTATAATTACAGAGCCAGTGAACACAAAGAAGGACGAACGGCAAAGATCCTGTATTTCTCTGACATTCTTTAATTTACAGCTAGATGGAAAGTGGTGACAAGAAAAGACTTATGTTTAGATCGTCGCACTAGCCTAATGCAATTTTTTATATGGAGATGACCTAAAACGGAATGCATAGAATGAAAATGAGGGCATGTAAGTTGCACATTATAGCCTCAGATCAGAATGTAATATTGTCTGTAGGTAAAACGAAAATGATGGCATACAACCATTAAGATTTGAAATAGTCTTAAATAATGAAATCTTGGATAAAATGAAACATTTAAAATGATTATGATGCGACTTCACTTAGGAATTCAAAAATGACTGGGAAAAAAAATTAAAGAATTATATTTCTTTATGTGGGACGATCATAAGTAGTTTTTAGAACAAAGTCAAGAAAGAAACCTAGCTTAAGTTGTATAGAACTTTAGCAGTACCAACCCTTACCTACGGAAGTCAAGAATGGGCTACAACAAGACGCAAGGAAAGTAGATTACTATCGCAAGAAATGAGGCTTCTGAGAGCAATGTAATGATGTACGAGGGACGAAAGCCGAAGAAATGAGGATGTAAGAAAATATTTAGCAATTTGTAACTTACATGAAGAAAAAGGAAAAAAATGACAAGTGGAAGGAATATGTAGACCATATGAGTAGTGAAAGACTCCTGGCAAATTCTCTCGATTATTAATGCACTGGGAGAAGAAATGTGTGAAGATAGTACATGAGATTAAGTACCATAACAGAAGAAAAAGAAGAAGACGACGAAGAAGGAGAAGAGGAAGAAGACGAAGAAATAAGTGTAAAAAGCAATGGAACATGATCAAGAATGTACGCTATGCTTATGGCTCACTATTATTGGTAGCCAATATAAACTACAGACATTACATGAAGAATTTAATAAAGTCATCAACGATTTTCATATCAAAACTAATTTTAAAATAACCAAATACCTGTTTATTAGCAAAACCCCGAAAATCTCATCAGGTATTACTAATTACGTGGCACCCACTGAAAGAATATCAAAGTTCACAGCGTCCCAGCAGGAATGGTCAATATTCAATGCGATTCAGGGCCCACATTTAGTGAATTTTGTTTCGGGTGCATACCACAACCTTCCAAAATATGAAAAGCAAAGAGCTCGCCATAGAAAACTCGATTCAGAGCCCACATTTAGTGAATTTTGTTTCGGGTGCATACCGCAACCTCCCAAAATATGAAAAGCAAAGAGCTCGCAATAGAAAACTTTGATTCACTGTACAGAAGGTGAAGAAGTGGTCATAGCTCACTCATAGTTCATTTCAAGGCCTTTATTTACTATACTCTTTTACTTTTACTGATCGTTTCTGTCATACCTCTGAATGTTTTTCATTCCTCCGGGACCTCCACTCCAACCCCCCCCCCCTCCCCTGCCCCCTGCCCCCTGCCCCCTAGGTAACTGGATAAATTATGAGGTAGATAAGACCCAGGAAATCGAAATCAGAATTGAAGCAACTAATGCTGGCTTTTTGAAAATGAAATAATTTTTTACAGTACGTAATTTAAACTTGCGACTAAGACTCCGAATGATTAAACGCTGTGCAATGCCCGTACTTTTGTACGGGACGGAGGCATCGACACTTAGTAACGCAGGAATGCAGAAGACTGAAGTATTCGAAATGTGATATACCGACGAATGTTATAAATTTCGTGGATATAAAGCATTACCAACAAAGAAGTTGCGAAGTTCCTTCTATTGCTTTGAAACGTATTTTAGTTTCTAAATTTTACATACATTAGAACTCGGCGTATAGCTGGAGTAATTCGCTGCCTTAAGAAAAGCTGCGGAATACGACGTCAGTGAATAGGATGCTAGTTCTCATAAAGCTAATGGTGACGAGTTCACAATACGGCGTGATAGTGAACCATGGGAGTGGGGGAAGTATGTGAGGCCTGAAAGCTAATCTTGCTTGGCAGTTCATACGCAGTGGATCACAAGTGTTCTGGCGCAAAACCCAGAATTTATTTTATTAAATCACAGTTATTAAGACGAATTTGTTTTCAAATACTAAAACCGTTAAAAACTGACAGTAAGAAGCACACTGCTACTGGCATGATAAAAGCTATTCATTTTTTTAAATTTTTCCGAGTCACCCAGCGTAGCACTTGCAAACTACGTCCTCAATTATTTGCTGGATGTATCCCAATCTCTGCTTCCCTCTACAGTTGTTACCTGTCACAGCTCTCTCTAATACCATGGGGGTTACTCCGTGAGTCTTAACAGAAGTCCTACCATCCTGTCCCTTCTTCTTGTCAGTGTTTTCCATAAATTCCGTTCCTCGTTCATTCTCCGGTGAAGTTCGTCATTCCGTATCTCATCAGTCAACCTAATTCTTAACACTCTTCTGTAGCACCGGATCTCAAATATCGCCCATTTCTTCTGTTCTGGTTTTCCCATTGTCTATGTTTCATTACCACTCAATGATGTGCTCAAAATGTACATTCTCATATATCTCAAATTAAATCTATGTCTGACAGCAGTAGATTTCTATTGGCTAGGAATGCCCTTTTTGCCAGTGCCAGACAACTTTTTATGTCCTCCTTGCTCCATCCGTTATGGGTTATTTTGCTATCTGAGTAGCAAAATTATTTGACTTCATCTGCTTCATGATCAGCAATCCTGAAGTTTCCTCGCTGTCCTAATTTCTACTAATTCTCACTACCTTCGATTTTCTTGACTTATTCTCAATCCGTAATCGTACTCATCAGATTCATTCTATTCCGTTCATCTGATCCTTAAATCTTCTCCACTTTCACTGAAAATAATAATGTCATCAGAGAATCTAATCATTGGTATGGTTTGACCTTCAAATTTTATTCCACCCTTGAACCTTTCTTTTATTTCCGAAATTGCTTCTTCGACATATACACAGTAGCGGCGAAAGACGTCAACCCTGTCTTACACCCTTTTTAATCCGAGCACTCCTTTCTAGGACTTCTTCTCTTATTGTTCCGTCTTGGTCCTTGTACATACTGTATATGACCCGTCATTCCTTGTAGCTTACCCCCATTTTTCTCAGAATTTTGAACATCTTGTAACATTTGGCGTTGTCGAACGCTATTTGCTCGTCGACAAGTCCTATGGACGTGTCTTAATTTTTCTTTAGTCCTGCTTCCACTGTCAACCGCAACGTCAGAACTACCTGTCTGGTCCATTTACACTTCTAAAAATCAAATAAAAACAGTCTCGGTCACATTTTCAGATTTTTTATTTGTCAGTAACCGGTTTCTGCACTTTCCTCAGACCATCTTCAGGCTTATGACCGCCGTTATGGCTGATGGCAGCGCCAGACGGAGCGAGATCCTTAGAAATAAGGCTGAGTGGCACGGTTAATGAATAACCACGAAAAGTGATTCAATTTTAAGGACAAGGTAAAGATATATGACGAAAATTTTGAAGAGATGTATATTGTGAGCAGTGTACCTAACCAAAATCCAATAGAAGTGAACATTCAGAATCTCTGTTGATGAAAGACAAATGCTGTGGGATTCAGAAGCAACTGTACACACTTCTTGGGTGTAATGTACGCAACAAAATAAGAGTAAAATATGAAATACAGTTTTGTGTGAAATTGCTTTATTTCAGAGTTACCCAGCAGAGTAGGCATCACAAGTGCAACACAAAAAACACAAAATTAATTCTTCTCGGAAACCAACGACACGAAGGGAGCCGAATTCAACTCAGCCACAAGCTATACGGTTATCCCAGGATATTTTCGTGTAGGCAAAGTCAGTGATTTGTTCGACGTCTTACCGTTCTCTGAATGTTGCAGGCTCCCTTCATCTCAAGCAACTTTTCTTGCGCAACTTATCCACTTATCAGGATAAGCAACACGGAGGTACTCTGTTGCGTTCCTATTCAAATGTGCAGGGGGTACCATCAGTCGATATGCAGGCGAACAGGACATACCAAAAGCCTGTACTGGTCCATGATGTAATGAGTATCACAGATGACGTTATGCATCGTAACTCGGAAAGAAAGCAGATTCAAGTGAAACTTTATTTAACATTTTATTATTTTTTATCCATACATTACACCCAAGAAGTGTGCACAGTTACTTTGGAATTACCCTTTATAGCGTGGTTAATGATGAAAAATACCGCAGCAATGAAAAGAAAGCAATTTGGCTATGACTAGCATGAATACCAAGTGCCAGAAGAAGCTCCTCTTTTGTGAATAAATTGAATATGGTTATAGAACCAAGTATTAAAAAGAGTTAAATTTGTGAAGTAGAAGGGGAATTGTTACTGGAAAGAGGCCACTCATTTTAATTAATGGCGCGTAATGCATTTTATCAAATGTTTGTCAGCTGAATACAACAGCCATGTAGATACAGAGGAGAGCAGAAAGTGACGTCTGGCATGGCTTTTAAAGTACAGAACAAATCGGCAGTCAGGTAGTAATGGCCTCTCGGAAGTTGGCATCCAGATGTCAAGTCTGACATGCAAAGGAATGCTAAGGCGACGTAATTCTGGTGCGTCACGGTCTAACGTGTTTCTAAACAGAAACTGTAAATAATAGTAATGTTAAGGGATGTTTAATTATAACATATATTCTAAGTGTGGTTGTTTGCTCTATAATTGGTTCTGCTTTATTGCGAAATAGTTTAACTGAAGAATACGATTTAATGTCTTGAGAGACACATGAAAAATTTTATCGAATTGGGTCTCAGACCCAGATTTCTCACTTCTCAGACCTCGTTAAAACTGTTTTTAGCCTTGACGAGCAAAATGGATATCATAATACAGGGTGATTCAAAAAGAATACCACAACTTTAGGAATTTAAAACTCTGCAACGACAAAAGGCAGAGCTAAGCACTATCTGTCGGCGAATTAAGGGAGCTATAAAGTTTCATTTAGTTGTACATTTGTTCGCTTGAGGCGCTGTTGACTAGGCGTCAGCGTTAGTTGATGCTAAGATGGCGACCGCTCAACAGAAAGCTTTTTATGTTATTGAGTACGGCAGAAGTGAATCGACGACAGTTGTCCAGCGTGCATTTCGAACGAAGTGTGGTGTTAAACCTCCTGATAGGTGGTGTATTAAACGGGGTATAAACAGTTTACTGAGAATGGGTGTTTGTGCAAAGGGAAAAGTTCTGGACGGCCGAGAACGAGTGATGAAAATGTAGCACGCATCCAGCAAGCATTTGTTCGCAGCCCAGGAAAATCGACTCGCAGAGCTAGCAGAGAGCAGAGAAATTGGTTCAAGCACTGTCTGCAGCTGATAAGATTAACGCAATCGATTTCTGTGATTTTATCCTTGCTCAAATGGAAACAGATGAATCTTTCGTTTCAAAGATTGTGTTTAGTGATGAAGCAACTTTCCACACTAACAGGAAAGTCAACCGTCACAATGTCTGTATATGGGGCACTGAGAATCCGCGGGAAACAGCTCAGTATGAACGTGACTCGCCTAAGGTGAACGTTTTCTGTGCCAATTCAGCCAATAAAGATTTTGATCCCTTTTTCTTCGAAGGTGCTACTGTAACTGGACTACAGTATCTGGAGATGTTAGAGAATTGGCTGTTCCCTCAGCTCGAACAAGAAGCACAACAATTCATATTTCAGCAGGATGGAGCGCCACCACATTGGCACTTATCTGTCCGTAACTACCTGAACGTCAACTACCCGAGGCGATGGATGGGCCGCCAGGCAGCCCGTGACAGAGCACTTCATCACTGGCCTCCAAGAAGCCCTGATCTTACCCCCTGCGATTTTTTCTTATGTGGGTATGTTAAGGATATGGTGTTTCGGCCACCTCTCCCAGCCACAATTGATGATTTGAAACGAGAAATATCAGCAGCTATCCAAACTGTTACGCCTGATATGCTACAGAGAGTGTGGAACGAGTTGGAGTATCAGGTTGATATTGCTCGTGTGTCTGGAGGGGGCCATATTGAACATCTCTGAACTTGAATGAGATTTTCACTCTGCAGCGGAGTGTGCGCTGATATGAAACTTCCTGGCAGATTAAAACTGTGTGCCCGACCGAGACTCGAACTCGGGACCTTTGCCTTTCGCGGGCAAGTGCTCTACCAACTGAGCTACCGAAGCACGACTCACGCCCGGTACCCACAGCTTTACTTCTGCCAGAATCTCGTCTCCTAACTTCCAAACTTTACAGAAGTTCTCCTGCGAAGCCATGTCTCCGCTATATCTTTTCTTTCGGGAGTGCTAGTTCTGCAGGTTCGCAGGAGAACTTCTGTAAAGTTTGGAAGTTAGGAGACGAGATACTGGCAGAAGTAAAGCTGTGGGTACGGGCCGTGAGTCGTGCTTCGGTAGCTCAGTTGGTAGAGTACTTGCCCGCGAAAGGCAAAGGTCCCGAGTTCGAGTCTCGGTCGGGCACACAGTTTTAATCTGCCAGGAAGATTCATCTCTGAACTTGTTTTTGAGTGAATAAAAACCTTTTTAAATACTCTTTGTAATGATGTATAACGGAAGGTTATATTATGTTTCTTTCATTAAATACACATTTTTAAAGTTGTGGTATTCTTTTTGAATCAACCTGTACTAACGTTGAATACGTTTGTCTCCTCGAAACACTGTGGTGGGAAGTCAGGTAAAGTTTCATGTGATGGGATCGTAAACCATACCATAAACGGAAGTTTGGGTCTGTCAGGAAAGCGTGCTCGACAGGCTAAATGGTTAAGCGGATCGCAAGTGGGAAATTTGACTTCGAGTCCATGTCTTTACAAATTTTCATTAGTCAAAACAATGGTTCAAATGGCTCTGAGCACTGTGGGACTTACCTTCTGAGGTCATCAGTCCCCTAGAACTTAGAACTACTTAAACCTAACTAACCTAAGGACAACGCACACACCCATGCCCGAGGCAGGATGCGAACCTGCGACCGTAGCTGTCGCGCGTTTCCAGACTGTAGCTTCCAGAACCGCTCGGCCACTCCGGCCGGCTTTCGTTAGTTATCTATGGGTAGTAGCTTCGTACATAATGCAGGCGATGTCGGAAAGAATCCGTAATCGCGAATATATTTTATAAATTTAGTACAGATGAAAGACTGTCGACAATGCTTGTTGCTTCAGACATTTTCAAAAATTAAGTATTGATTAGTTATTTGGGAAGCTGAAAAACATTTGTGTGTCTTTTTGGAAGAGAGAGGAAATAATTAATGATATACAAATATTAATGAAAATTTAAAAGGTTATTAATAAGTGGTGGCTAAAACAGCTTTCTTTGTTACACGTAACTAGAATCAGAGGAAATTGGGTACCGTTAGATCAAGTAGACAGGAACTAAAAGCCTAAACCAGAGCCCCAGTCAGTGATGAAAAAGACACAGTTGGAAACTAAGTAATGATGGCTGTTAATGATCAAGCACAGTGGGATCGGCAGATTCGATAAAAGAGTAAAACATGGCTTAGATAAAGATAATGTGTTTCCTATAAAACAATGTCTATCGATATGTAAGTGCCTGTTAAAACTGCGGTTGACCAGATGCTGTTATAGAGTAAAAGGAGAATAAATATCTAGCGTGTAGTGGAACTGAATATGTGGTGCGACCGTGAGTTGCTGATTAAGCCATCTGTTTTTATAGTTTTGATTATGTAATGCAAAATGTTAGAGATCGCTCATGTAGATTTCTATAAGACGATAACTAAGAAGCCAGAAAACTAAATAACATGTTTAATCTCTTTTGTATAAAGTAGTGGAACAAAGTTATATCCCACTAATGAACATCATCAAAAAACTCTTTTTTAATAAGAATATTGCAGATTTTGTGTTCATTGTCTCGAAAGCTGAATTTAAAGTACTTCATTTTCCATTTTACGTTGTACTCATTTCTGTATCATATTAAAAATAGGAAGGGAATACATCTTCTGAGAGCATGGGAAGTGGAATAAGGATGTTGTGTTGACATTAAGACACTATAATCATCGTGCTTTTAATTTTTATGTAAACTTACAAAATCTGTTTTTTTTTAATATCAAACGAGATTAATTAACGAAAATAAACTTTTTATTTGCAGGTTATTATATATTTATATCTGTTTTTGAGGTACGGGAAAAGCTTGTTTACTGCATAATAAGAAGTGAGGGCCAATTGTACAAGCCACTCCTACAACCCGCAATGCTCTGACTATTATTTTCAAAATGGGAATTGTGTTTCGAAAAACCTAAATTCGAAAATTAATCACCTAGGGAGATGTCTGAGATTGCTCCTCTATTGGAATTTTCTTCAGCTTCTCAAATTTTTCATTCATTCGCCGGACAGCCTAAAGCAGCACTGTAGAATACGATGGCAGTGAATACGAAGCTAGTTCATACGAAGAGCTGGTGGAACATAAGGCATGGTAGTGTATCATGTGAGTGGGAAGAAGTACGCGAAATCTGAGAGCGAATCCTGCTTGGCATACACAAGGAAACTAGAAGTGTACTAGTGCGAAACTCAGAATTTTCTTCATTAAATATTAGTTTGAAGTTCACTTTTGTGGTAGCAGATACTAGGAGGGGCCTACAGGTCATCAGGGCGTTAATATAATAACAACGGTATACAATAAACAAGTTAATTCAGTAGACAGATGGATATAATTAAATTGCAGAAGATGTACGAAGAGCTACAAAGGTTTCCAGTGTAAGCAAGAGATTTCTGCAGCATGCAGTCTCACCAGTCGGTGATAAGATGTACTCGGAGCCAATTCTTACGTCAGAGTCTGGTGTATTTTCCTGTAGAAGCGTATTAACTTCTTGATCTGGAACGTTTCACACTATTGAATTGGTACTGTTTTTGGTTTTTGCTGATAAAAGCATCGTAATGATATCCTGGGACATATATCAAGTAAATCTGGCAACCATATATCCACATACCGTCACAAGAAGATTGCTTGCTTCTTCTGAAGAATCCTGTCCGCTACAAGAAGTACTTCGAGGGACAACATGTACGGGAGATTCAGAGAAAACAGGTAAGAGGAAATCCTATGCGCAAGTCAATACAAAAATCCACGAAAGGGTTAGCTTGACCAGCGCAGTCTCGGGTGAGGAGGCATACCAGTTCCACTGTACGTCACGTATGCCATTTTCTATGAGATCGCTGCGAAAGTGAAAAATATTACATCGGTTTCGTATGCAACGGGATTTTGCAAAGCTCTTAGGCGAATCAATAAGTGTAAAAAATTGACGAACGCAGACAAAACAGAAAGGTTGTGTATTTTTACCATGTCATGAGAAAGGTAAAGTATTTTAAAATTTATGAGAGAAGAAAAAGTTCTAGGGAAGAGGTCGGTAGGAAGAGACGAAGATCGTGGCTGCAGAACCTACAACTGTTTAGATCCACGAAGTCAGAAACATGATTAGCCATAGTGACAACGAGCCTCCTAAGAGAGACGTCTGTATCTAACAGTAGTCCTACAGATATCCGTAGATGAAGTTTTTTTTTTTTAGAGATCAGACTTCTGAATGGTTTGACGCAGCCAGCCGCGAATTCCTCACCTGTCAACCTTTTTATCAGAGAGTACTAGTTGCAACCTAAGGCGTTAACTATTTGCTGAATGTATTCCACTCCGTTTCTTGCCTTACAGTTTTTCCCTCTACAGCTCCCTTTTGTATTTCCTGACAACAGGAGTCCTATCATCCTGTCCCTTCTTCTGATCAGTTTTTTCCATATATTCCTTTGCTCGCCGATTCTGTCGAAAACCTCCTCATTCCTTACCTTATCAATCCACCCAATTTGCCACGCGGGGTAGCCGCGCGGTCTAGAGCGTATTGTCATGATCCGCGAGGCTACCCCCATCGAACGTTCGAGTCCTCCCTCTGGCATGAGTGTGTGTGTCGTCGTTAGTTTAAGTTAGATTAAGTAGTGTATTAGCTTAGGGACCGATGATCTCAGCAGTTTGGTCCCATAAGACCTTACCACAAATGTCCAAATTTTCCACCTAATGTGTCGACTCTATTCTGTTCCCGTTTTCTCAAAGTCCATATTCCACGTCCATCTATTCTTTGCTCCAAATGTACATTGGCAGAAATTTCTTCCCCAAATTAAGGCCTTTGTTTGATACTAGTAGATTTCTCTTGGTCAAGAATGCCTTTTTTCCAGTTCTGGTCTGCTTCTCATTTCCTCCTTGCTCCGTCCATCATGGGTTAATTTTCTGCCTAGGTTGCAGAATTCCTTAACTTCGTGTACTACGTGACGATCAGTTCTGTTGTTAAGCTTCTCACAATTCTCGTTTCTACTACTTCTGATTACTTTCGTCTTTCTTCAGTTTACCCTCATTCCATATTCTGTAGTATTTACACTGTTCATCCCTTTCAGCAGATCATGTAAAAACTTCTTCACTTTCACTGAGGATATCAATGTCGTTGATACTTTTTCACCTTGAATGTTAATCTCACTTTTGATCCTTTATTTCCATCATTGCTTCCCCAATGTGTAAAATAAACAGTAGGTAGCGAAGACTACATTTCTGTGGTACACCAGTTTCACTCCGAGACCTTCTTGGTCTCCCAGTGTTATTGCTCCCTCTTGGTTCATGTATATTACGCCTCTCTCTCTATAGCAGACCCCCATTTTCAGCAGAACTTGAAATATCTTGCGCGATTTTACATAGGCAACAATTTTTTGGAGGTCCTGCGAAAGTGTTTTGATTTTTCTTTAGTCTTGCTTCCGTTATCAACCGTGATGTCAGTATAGTCTCCCTGGTGCCTTTACCTTTCCAAAAGTCAAACTAATCGTCACAATCCTCAGTTCTGCTTTCCATTCTTCTGTGTATTATTCACATCAGCATCTTAGATGCATTAACTGTTAAGCTGATTGCTTCGGTAGTTCTCGGACTTGTCGGCTCCTGCTGTCCTCAGAATTGTGTGGATGATGTTCCTCCGAAAGTCTGATTGTACATCGCCAGTCTCATACATTATACATACCAACGTGAATAGTCGCTTTGTTGACACTTCCCTTTAATGAGTTTTGGAATTCAGACAGAATGTTATCCATGCATTCTGCCTCATTTGATCTTAAATCATCAGAAGCAGTTTTAAATTGTGACTCTATTACTGGATCCCCTACCTCTTCCCTTTCGACTCCTGTTCCTTCTTCTGTCACATCATCAGACAAGTCGTCCCCTTTATGGAGTAATTCAGTGGACTGTTTCCACCTATCCGCTCTCGCATCTGCATTTAACGATGGAATTCTTACTGCACTTGAAACATCCCCTTAGAAAAATTCATGAATTACTGTGCTGATAAACCTCTTACGTTATTTGATTTTCACACAGCTGAGCAGAACTGAACGTACTCAGACATTTCTCTCTTTACTTGTTCTGACCAACACTACACTGACACACAATATTTCTTTTTAGCGCAACGCAATTTGACTTTCAATAATCCCTACAAAAGAATGGCCCCGACTAACAATAACCTAGACCTTTCATGAATCACTTACCTCACAAAAATCGTCGTTACTCGAACTACTGCAATACAACGAGCGCCAAAACTGCCAGCTAAATAAAAGTTTCTAACTACTGAAGGCACTAACTACTGATAGGCATAGTAAGCAAATGAAAAATTTTGATAGAGAACAAACAATGTGTTTACCTTAATAATGTTCAAAAGTCGTCATATATATATCAGTTCATGATATTCAGTATTACAAATTCACTCTATTGATGGACACACGTCCAGATAGTCCGCTCTCAAAATTCTGCCATCTCACTCCCCATATCCACCACTGCTGGCAGCTCACCTCCAACTGCGCAACGCTACGCGCTGTTCACATCCAGCTGCCCAACACTACAATAGCGAATATTCCAACAATGCAAACCAGCCACAGACTTCACACAGCACAGCCTGTTATTTTCATATAGAGCGCTACGCGACGTTATCAAGATAAAAACCTAAACAGCCTACTTACACACTCTTTTGTAAGAAACAATAATCAAGCAGTGATATTCTACAGCAGACAAGCGCCGTCGTGCAGCCAGTAGCAGCCATGACACACTGTGGGCCAACTAACGAGGTCCCTGGCCGAGTGTCACGTACCGCCGCACCGCGTCGCAACGCATGTGACGGCCCGCGATTGCGCCGCGGCTCCGGCTCGGCTGCCAGCTGCCGTCTGCCAGTTGCGACTGAACACATGCCGCTGCATAAGGTCGGTCACGTCACGCAGCACACGGCACGCCGCCACGTAACACCCTCCGAGCGACGTGCTCTGGCCACACGCCCATGCCAGAGCGGCTGGCTGTATATAAAGGCCCTCTGCCAGCAACGGGCACAGTGTCTACTTCGCAGACTACCAACGCACAACATGATCAAGTCGGTGAGTAGAGCCGGCCTCAGACATCCTGCCACTGGGCGTCACCAGCTCCAGGCAGCGAGCTGAAAGAGTCCGAGTTTTCACGCTGAGGTTTTCGGTTTGAGTCCTCGTCGATCTGTATCCAGTAGTGTCAAAAGGTGGGAGGCACTTAATGGTGACCGGGATACGTTTAGTTCCTTGTGAAGGAGTGATAACCGAGAGCCACCAACCTCTCCCTCTGGTTTGTTGGCGCCGTGACGAAAACTCTGGCCTAATAATCGGAAGAAGCTGTGTCACTGGACGTCACCAGCTAGTGGAAGCAAGTTGAAAGACTCAGAGGTTTCACACTGAATTTTCGGTTTGAGTCATCGGTGATCCATACCAAGTTGTAGCAACAGGTGGGAAGCAATTGCTGGTAACGGAGTACCTTCAGCCTGTTGCGAAGAAGTGAGAACCAACTCCGACAGTAACCACATTCTTGGACTGTTACGATTGTGCTGTGGCTAAAACACTGGGCTCGTAATCGAAAGGACATGTTTAGACTATCATTTTGCCATTCTCCTCTTCTTCTTTCGTTTCACACGACTTTGAAGTTGGTAATTTTGGGGTTGTTCCTTAAATCGCCAAGCGAATATCGGGACGATTCCTCCAATAAAGATACAGCTAATATTTTTATCCATTTATTTCAGCTATTGCTCCATTCTCAATGACATTTAGGTATAACGTATAAAGTCTCGAATTTCATTTTCGATTTTTCTCCACACCAGTACTAAGGAATTATTTAGTGAGGTTTTCCAGGGAGTGCCACTCTATTACCAATCAGTCAAGCTGAAAATACATTGCCTCCAAATAAAACCTGGTATACTTCTTGCACTCTTCTTGCTATATGCACTTATACGATTAAAAGTTTCCGCTCACTCTTAAATAATGCAGAACTAACTACTAGATATCACTAGAGCTGGACACGCCATTATGAAAGCAGCAGGACGTATCGTGTTGGCAGCAGAGTAGAATGGTTCGGTCAGAAGAGCTCAGTATCTTCGAACACTGCCTGAGAAACAGGTCCAACAGGGACGTTTAAGCCCTTCTAAGTCTGTCCATTGGAAACGCAATGGAAGAACCACCACTAAACGAAGACCAAGCAGACCTCATATACAGACGGACAGTGTATTTCGAGCATTTTGGAACGTAGTTTTAAAATGTCACATGAAATCAGCGTAGGAAATAACGCGAGATTTCCGAAGTGTTACCAGCAGTGCAGCTAGTACAATGACAGTGTGTAGGGAATTAAAAGGAATGGAGTCCACTCATCGAACGTCTCTTCATAAGCCGAAAATTTGTAGTCAGTATTAAGTTGTAAAGAGCGACGCCATTGGATAGAAGATGACAGGAAAAGAATGATTCGGACTGATGATCCATGCTGTGCCGTGTGGCAATCTTATGGAAGGGTTTCGGTTCGGCGACTGCCTGGAGAAAGTTACCTGTCTATATGTGTAGCTCCTACTGTGCGGATGGGGTGCGGTCATGGCAGAGGGAGGGGTGGTATCTATCATAGTTAGGATATGATTGCTAAGAAAGCGCTAAATGTGGAAGGATATGAACACAGTGTACAATATAATGTACAGCGTACAGTACAGGTACAGTTTGGGGACGACCATAGTATTATTCACACATAGCAACCTGTTATAGAGAAGCGTCTTTGTATGGAGCAACATGCCTGAAAAAGACTAGCCTGCTCCGAATTCCGATCTGAACCCAATGTAACATCTTTGGTATAATTTAAAGTATCAAATTCGTTCTAGAGCCTAATGGCCTAGGTTCTTCTCAGGGTTCGGCTGTTGAGAAAACTTGGGCTGCCATTTCTTCACAGACATCCAGACAACATATTCAAAGTGTCGCGATAAGAATCTAAGGTGTCATAAAGGCTATGGCTGGACACAAAGACACACTATGTGAATGTCCACTAATAGATACCCGGATACTTTTGATCATACAGTGTAACTTCCTTAGTTGCAGAAAATATCTGAGCGTAATTCTATGTACGAAACAGATTCAAAAAATGGTTCAAATGGCTCTGAGCACTATGGGACTTAACAGCTGAGGTCATCAGTCCCCTAGAACTTAGAACTACTTAAACCTAACGAACCTAAGGACATTATACACATCCATGCCCGAGGCGAGATTCGAACCTGCGACCGTAGCGGTCGCGCTGTATCAGACTGAAGCGTCTAGAACTGCTCGTCCACTGCGTACGAAACAGAGTTTCCACTTCAAATAACATTTCCACAAAGCATTGTTGTGAGTTAACAGAATAAATGTGTCTAATGAGACAAGATACAGTTATTTTCCAGAGTCTTTGCGCGACTACTGCATCTGTCACATTAGAACTACTACTGTCTTTTGTATCACAGAATATTACTGTGTTCGCGCTGCACTTGAAAGGAAACTTTGTTCTAACGGCCTTAAGAAACTCTTGGCAGACATAACTGCCTTTGACGAGTAAGATTTTTCATATAACAGTAGCACATGTGACTTGAAGCAATACTATGCAGAGCATTTGATCTTCGAGGTACACTGCTGAATGTAGAAAATCATCTTTTTTCACGAGTACGTCTTATACTGATTCCTTTAGAGGTTGCAACTGCCAACTGTGGGAGACCTGGAATCCGTTCGTAGCTATCGTAGCGTACTAACTAATGTGTTAAAATCTCAATAAATATTTCAATCTCTATTCCGGTACGGAGTGAGACGTTTACACCTAGAGATAAGCTAAGAATTCGCATCAGTACATTACCCGCTACATTTTTTCCCATAAAGTGGTGAAAAATACGAAAAGCTTGTCGTACTGTACCTCCAGCGAACTTTAATCCATCTGTATTTTCGGCGTCCTCGGACAGACTAGAGAATATAAAACCAGTCCGCGGAAGACAGAAACCGCTCGTCGAATCAAGCACTGTTAAAAAAATTTTCAAATGTATGTGAAATCTTATGAGACTTAACTGCTAAGGTCATCAGTCCCTAAGATTACACACTACTTAACCCAAATCATCCTAAGGACAAACACACACACCGATGCCCGAGGGAGCACTCGAACCTCTGCCGGGACCAGCCGCACAGTCCATGACCGCAACGCTTTAAACCGCTCGGCTAATCGCGCGTGGAAATCGAGCACTGACAAACAATGTAAACAGTCATAAAGTTCTATACTAGTTGGTAGAAAACCACGAAGTTTCTAGGACACTGTAAAATGTTTCATATTTGGAGTGCACAGTATCTTTTTTTCCTGCGAACTACGATATCGACAACGATTGTAGCACAGGGAATCTAAAAATCCAATGAAAGGTAGAGCCAAGGCATGCAACTGATGGAATACATTTCCACAAAGAACAGTGGCATTTCAGATTTAAAACAGATGTGCAATATGAGTCCTCAGTCCGTTTTATATCCCCTAAAGTTTTGGTCTTAGAATCTACAACAAGAGACACCACAGCCATCAAATATCATACTCAAATTCTTCTTCAGTATTTTAATAAACGTCCTGTTTCAATAGATCTTTCAAGGACCTCATAATTTAAGATCCATAGAGTGGAACTTTTTGATCTTAATTGCTCTTGTTTCGCCATTCAGCATTTGCAATATCCTTGTACAAAATTTTCCCAATTGGAAGTTCGACGGCAATAGCGTCGCATGCAAATATGACCTCTGACAACACGACGTAAGTCGAACAATCACAGGTGAATTGGCCGTTATAACGGCGCCCACAGCTGCTGACGAAGGGAATGGAAGTTATCAGTGAAAGTTGATGTTTTGTTCCAATTAGGTGCTGCAAGCAAAGCAGGATATTATTCCTGTATCGTGGCTGGAATATGCCACACATGAATGTACAGCGCCCTTTTCTCACTATCGTTCATTCTGACACGCTTTTCAAATTCACTCGGGTATTCGACATAATCTGACGTTCATTTTGTCAGTAATTTATACACCTGTCGTACAAATAGAACATCGCAGGAGGTGAGTGCTTTAAAGTTTGTCAACCACCATGACCATCGAATATTGAAAGTGAAAGACACTCAAGCGATTGAAATGACCTCAGCTATCGTAAATATTTCCTCATACTTCTGCTCCATTGTTGTTACAATAAAATTCATTTGTGTGTTCCGAATTTTGCTGTTCACTAAAGGACCTCCTCAATTAATTCTTCAACAAGCATCTTCGCAAAGAAAATCGTATTTATCATTTTTGAATGTATTTTCCGCGAATTTCGATCATCAATTGTTTTCATGTGTTTACTCATTTATTCTCATCTTACATCGTCATTTATGGAGTTCCTCCACTGATTTTCCATTTTCTCTGTTTTTGTGTTTCTCTTCTAGACATCGATGACTACAAACATATAGTATCAGAATCATTGTCTCTGGTGTAAATTACTTGATCAGGTAAACATTTCTCTGCTGGAGGCTGGTGCTTAGCAGTGCACGTAACAGCTAGCGCTCTTCGTTGCAGGTGATCGTCGTCCTGGCCGTGGTGGCCGCCTGCATGGCCGCCCCCGGCCCCAAGCCGGCCCCCGGCCTGCTGGCCAGCTACGTGGCCGCCGCCCCCGTTGCCTACACCACCCACGCAGTCGCCGCCCCCGTCGCCTACACGGCAGCCGCAGCCCCCGTGGCCTACGCCGCCCCCTACTCTGCTGCCTACGTCGCCCCATATCATGCGGCCTACAGCGCAGCCATCTTGGGATGAACAGCTCGCCCTATTGGACTCCTGTCATTGTGGCGTACGCAGCGCCGTACGCCGCCCACACTGCTCTCTCCGTGAGGGCTTCCAATCTGGGCTAAATCCGACCCGTCTGCTGTCAAGTTGAAAATAAACTTAATTGAAACTCTGTGTTCAGGTGTTTTACTTAAAACATTAGACAACTACCACTCTTGTCCCGTAACTTTCCTTAACCAGATACACTGCGCGACACTCTGACTGAAGCATGTAATGCTGTGTGTGGCCAGGAAAGGAAAACAGTGTAACGTCCCCTTAGAAAACTTAATGAATTACTGTGCTGATAAACATCTTGCATTATTTGATTTTCAAACAGCTGAGCAGAACTGAACCTACTCAGACATTTCGCTCTTTACCTATTCTGATCAACACTAAACTGACAGCCAATATTTTTAGCGCAACGCAATCTGACTTTCAATAATCTCTACAAGAGAATGGCCCTGACTAACATTAACATATACGTTTCTCAAATCACTTACCTCACAAAAATCTTCGTTACTCGAACTACTGCAATACAGTGAGCGCCAATACTGCCAGCTAAATAAAAGATTCTAACTACTGAAGGCACTAACTACTGATAGGCATAGTTAGCAAATGAAAGATTTTGACAGTGAACAAACAATGTATTTACCTTAAAAGTGTTCAAAAGTCATAATATATATATATATCAGTTCATGACATCCAGTCTCAGAAATATACTGTCTCTGTCCAGATCATCCGCTCTCGAAACTGGCGGCTCACCTCCAACTGCGCAATGCTACGCGCTGTTATCAGCCAACTGCCCAACACTACAATAGCAAATTCCAAAAATGCCACCCAGTTACAGACTGCACACAGCACAGCCAGTGATTTTCATACAGAGCACTACGTGGCGTTACCAATATAAAAACCTAAACAGCCTACCTACAACAGGAGATACACTCCTGGAAATTGAAATAAGAACACCGTGAATTCATTGTCCCAGGAAGGGGAAACTTTATTGACACATTCCTGGGGTCAGATACATCACATGATCACACTGACAGAACCACAGGCACATAGACACAGGCAACAGAGCATGCACAATGTCGGCACTAGTACAGTGTATATCCACCTTTCGCAGCAATGCAGGCTGCTATTCTCCCATGGAGACGATCGTAGAGATGCTGGATGTAGTCCTGTGGAACGGCTTGCCATGCCATTTCCACCTGGCGCCTCAGTTGGACCAGCGTTCGTGCTGGACGTGCAGACCGCGTTAACGACGCTTCATCCAGTCCCAAACATGCTCAATGGGGGACAGATCCGGAGATCTTGCTGGCCAGGGTAGTTGACTTACACCTTCTAGAGCACGTTGGGTGGCACGGGATACATGCGGGCGTGCATTGTCCTGTTGGAACAGCAAGTTCCCTTGCCGGTCTAGGAATGGTAGAACGATGGGTTCGATGACGGTTTGGATGTACCGTGCACTATTCAGTGTCCCCTCGACGATCACCAGTGGTGTACGGCCAGTGTAGGAGATCGCTCCCTACACCATGATGCCGGGTGTTGGCCCTGTGTGCCTCGGTCGTATGCAGTCCTGATTGTGGCGCTCACCTGCACGGCGCCAAACACGCATACGACCATCATTGGCACCAAGGCAGAAGCGACTCTCATCGCTGAAGACGACACGTCTCCATTCGTCCCTCCATTCAGGCCTGTCGCGACACCACTGGAGGCGGGCTGCACGATGTTGGGGCGTGAGCGGAAGACGGCCTAACGGTGTGCGGGACCGTAGCCCAGCTTCATGGAGACGGTTGCGAATGGTCCTCGCCGATACCCCAGGAGCAACAGTGTCCCTAATTTGCTGGGAAGTGGCGGTGCGGTCCCCTACGGCACTGCGTAGGATCCTACGGTCTTGGCGTGCATCCGTGCGTCGCTGCGGTCCGGTCCCAGGTCGACGGGCACGTGCACCTTCCGCCGACCACTGGCGACAACATCGATGTACTGTGGAGACCTCACGCCCCACGTGTTGAGCAATTCGGCGGTACGTCCACCCGGCCTCCCGCATGCCCACTATACGCCCTCGCTCAAAGTCCGTCAACTGCACATACGGTTCACGTCCACGCTGTCGCGGCATGCTACCAGTGTTAAAGACTGCGATGGAGCTCCGTATGCCACGGCAAACTGGCTGACACTGACGGCGGCGGTGCACAAATGCTGCGCAGCTAGCGCCATTCGACGGCCAACACCGCGGTTCCTGGTGTGTCCGCTGTGCCGTGCGTGTGATCATTGCTTGTACAGCCCTCTCGCAGTGTCCGGAGCAAGTATGGTGGGTCTGACACACCGGTGTCAATGTGTTCTTTTTTTCATTTCCAGTAGTGCACATTGGCCAATTGTATCTACATCTACATATATACTCTGGAAGCCACCGTACGGGGCGTGGCAGAGAGTACACTCTATCACAACCAGTCATTTCCTTTCCTGTTCTACTCCCAAATAGGGCGAGGAAAAACCGACTATTTGTATGCCTTCGTAGGAGCCCTAATTTCTCGTATCGTATCTTCATGCTCCTTACGGGAAAATATGCTGGTGGCAGGAGAATCGTTCTGCCGTCAGCTTCAAATGCCGATTGTCTAAGTTCTTTCAATAGTGTTCATCGGAAAGAACCTCGCCTTCCCTCCAGGCATTGCTATTTGAGGTCCCAAAGCATCTCCATAACACCTGCGTGTTGCTCCATCCTACAGGTAACAAATCTAGCTCCCGCCTCTGAACTGATTTCATGTCTTCATTTAATCCGACATGATGCAGATGCAAAACAATCGAGCAGTATTCAAGAGCAGGCCATCATTACCGTCCCATAGGCATTCTCCTTTACAGGGGGAACCAAACTTCCCCAGAGTACTCCAAATAAACCTACGTAAACAATTCGCGCTGCCTACCGCAGTAATCACATGTACTTCCCATTTCTTATCGCTATGCAACGACTTGACTGTGTCAAGCAAGACACGTCTAATACTGTATACGAACGTTACGGGATTGTTTGTCCTACTCATTCTACTTTTAGAGCTTGCTGCCATTCATCATACCAACTCGATATTTATTTTGTCTACGTTACCTTGGGTCCTTCAATATGCACCCCACAACAACACCATACGCTACAGCATCATCGAGAAACAATCGCAATTGCTGCCAACTCTGTCCGCCATATCATTTATGTGTAAGTGAAATACTAGCGGTCCTGTCACACTTCCCTGCGGCCCTCCTGACGATACACTGGTCTCTTATGAACACTCGCCGTCGAGAAAAACGTACTAGGTTATATTATTCAGGAAGTCTTAGAGCCAGCCACTTGTCTTTGAATCCATTCCACATGCTCGTATCTTTGTTAACTGTCGGCAGTGGGACACCGGAAATATCGGACCATGGAGCCTGCTTGTTGCGTATCAACCATAGTTATCAGCATACCATGTAAGAAAAGGAGAAGCGATACCTTCTTAAAACATACTGATTCGTAGCCATAAGCTCCTCGAATGGTTCAAATGGCTCTAAGCACTATGGGACTTAACATCTGAGGTCATCAGTTCCCTGGACTTAGAACTACTTAAACCTAACCAATATAAGGACAGCACACACGTCCATGCCCGAGGCAGGATTCGAACATGCGACCGTAGCGGAAGCGCGGTTCCAGACTGAAGCGCCTAGAACCGCTCGGCCACACCGGCCGGCATAAGCTAATCGGCCTCAAGGAAATTTATAATAACCATATTCACAACATGTTCAAGAATTCTGCAGCAAACAGATGTTTAGGATATTAGTCAGTAACTTTGCAGGGCCTTCCTTTTGTTCTTGTTACGCAGAGGAGTCACCTGAACTTTATTCCATTCACTTGGGACTTAGCGCTGGACGGAGGCATACTGAGAACAAAGGACAACTGCAGTTAAGTAAATACTCTATGACACACTGGGAAACCGCAACCAGAAAATGACATCTTCAATAGTAACGGCTTGGCTCCTCCTTCAAAAACTTTATTTAGCAACCGGTGTCGAATCTTAGTAGCCACATCATCAGGTTACTTATGTTAAATAATGTCATTGAACTTACGACATTGATGGGACCAACGTGGCATGTTTAATGATGTGACTTCTCAGCTACGAAACCGGTTGTTACGTAAATCATTTTCAAGAGTAGCCACTCGGCTATTTTCAAAATATTATAAGACTTGATCAGGTCTTAATATCCACAATTGCATTGGAAGAAGCAAAGGAAACGAGATGGCAGAGATCGAAGTCAGGGTGTAAGCACTGAGATTCTTCAGGCATCAACTTGAAGTCCGTTGCTAATTGGATAGGCACCGCCTCTATTAAAGTTGCTATTGCTATCATACAGTCTACTATACAGTTTCCCTAATCTCAGAGTCTCTGTAGGTGGACGAGTAGGCAATAATTCTCCTGTGTTCACTCATAAGTTTGTGTTAATTTAATGGACTGTCCTCGGGCGACGCTGAATTTTCAAAACATCTGTTTCTATGGTGACGCTAATGGTGATCACAATGATCGGCAATTTTTTTAGATTTCTTCAGGTAACCGTTGCCATCGTTAACAATAATTTCGTCCCGAGAGTACCATTAATTTGTAAGATTCCTTGAGTATGGATGTAGTTATGTGGGGTGACCTATAGGAACTACCGTCGATCGCTAGGCTGAAAATCAGTGCCACCTAAAATACAGCAGTTTTGGAAAATCAGCCGAGGCCGAGCACAGCCTGTTAAATAAACACAAGTATATGTGTGAACATACGACGACTGTGGCCCAAGCACCGAGCTATAGTCACTCTTTGGTTAGGGATGCAGTTGTTGGATATAACGTTTTCTAACAGACAGAGTAGTATGTCGTCACGAGTGGGAAGACATCAACAGAAAAAAACGTAACATCAGATGTGCCCCAGGGAAGCTCCTGCTTTTTACGATCTACATAAACGATCTGGTTGATGGTATTGACAGCAGAATGAGACTGCTTGCCGATGATGCTGTAGTCTACTGGAAAGTAGTATCACACGGAAGTTGTGAACAAATAAATGAGGATTTGCAGAAAATAAATGCGTGGTGTAACGACTCTCGATATTAGTAAGTGTAACCTACTGCGTATAACAAAGCGAAAATCCCCGTTAATGTACGAGTACAAACTAAATGCCCAGTCTTTGGAAGCGGAAACCGACTCTGTCACCCGAAACTTCGGAAATACACGCCCGTTCGGTTTCACGAGTTTATATGATATAAGATTTAAGGGACAAAGTCCGCCGTCATATTCTCTGCTGTGGCCGAAAGGCGTAAATGTTCAAGGAATATTACGCAAAGGTAAAATATGCGTGTAACGAATTCATTAAACGTAAGAACGCATTTTGGAATTTAGTGGTACTGCAGGTTCGTAAAACGCATTCGAATTTTTGTGAAGCATTCATCTATGTCAGAGTTAATATAAAACACTCTGAGATATTTATGTTAAAGCTCATGGAGCATTCGTATGTACTACCGGAACGTTGACTTCGGTTTCGCAGTGATGGATACATCTGAGAAGCGAATGTGCAACTACCTTCATGCTCATAAATTAAGAATAATGCTGATACATGTTGAAAAAACGCTCTCTTGGGCGGATTGCGGGTTTAAATCACCTCGGGGTATGACCATGCGGTGAATTTGACCTGCGGTCGTTGCTCGGTGGCGCTTGCAGCAGTCCACATACGCAGAGGTGTGTTGGTGCATGTCAGAGTAAGGGGAAAGCGGGTAAGTGTGCAGAAGTTTTCAGACGTGCTAATGGTGATTGTGTGTTGAAAATGGCTCAAAGAACACATATTTATGACGTTGTGAGGGGTAGAATACTAGGACGACTGGAGGCTGGTCAAACACAGCAGGTCGTAGCACGGGCCCTCTGTGTGCCACAAAGTGTGATCTCAAGATTATGACATCGATTCCAGCAGACAGGAAACGTGTCTAGGCGCTACAATACGGGACACCCACATTGTGCAACACCACAAGAAGACCGATATCTCAACATCAGTACCCGCTGACGGCCACAGAGTACTGCAGGTAGCCTTGCTCGGGACGTTACCGCATCCACTGGAACAGTTGTGTCTACAGACACACAGTCTACACACGAGAAACATGGTTTATTCACCCGGAGACCTGCAAGGTGCATTCCACTGACTCGTGTTCACAGGAGAGCCCGTAAAGCCTGGTGTCAAGAACACAGCACATGGTTATTGGAACAGTTGTCCCAGGTTACGTTCAAGAACGAGTCCAGGTACAATCTGAACAGTCATTCCAGCCGGGTTTTCATCTGGCGTGAATCAGGAACCAGATATCAACCCCTTAATTTCCTTGAAAGGGACCTGTACGGAGGTCGTGGTTTGATGGTATGGGGTGCACAGCTTTACTTCTGCCAGTACCTCGTCTCCTACCTTCCAAACTTTACAGAAGCTCTCCTGCGGACCTTCTTTCAGGAGTGCTAGTTCTGCTAGGTCCGCAGGAGAGCTTCTGTAAAGTTTGGAAGGTAGGAGACGAGGTACTGGCAGAAGTAAAGCTGTGAGTACCGGCCGTGAGTCGTGCTTCGGTAGCTCAGTTGGTAGAGCACTTGCCCGCGAAAGGCAAAGGTCCCGAGTTCGAGTCTCGGTGGGGCGCACAGTTTTAATCTGCCAGGAAGTTTCATATCAGCGCACACTCCGCTGCAGAGTGAAAATCTCATTCTGGAAACATCCCCCAGGCTGTGGCTAAGCCATGTCTCCGCAATATCCTTTCTTTCAGGAGTGCTAGTTCTGCTAGGTCCGCAGGAGAGCTTCTGTAAAGTTTGGAAGGTAGGAGACGAGGTACTGGCAGAAGTAAAGCTGTGAGTACCGGCCGTGAGTCGTGCTTCGGTAGCTCAGTTGGTAGAGCACTTGCCCGCGAAAGGCAAAGGTCCCGAGTTCGAGTCTCGGTGGGGCGCACAGTTTTAATCTGCCAGGAAGTTTCATACCACACACATTTTACGTCGGAGGAAGGTGAAAGCAAACTACGTCCTTATGACTCAACACAGGTCAAAATGAAGTTCGCGAAGGTCTTCTTTAAATTTTGGATACAGTTGCCAATCGAACGAAGTCAAGTCAGGATTGTAGGAGGATGATCGATGACAGTGAATCCGAGCTGTGCAGTTGTTGCAGCTGTCGCAGCGCTCCTGTGGCCAAGTATTGTCAGGTTGAAGGTAAGGATTGTGCATGCGTGGGTGAACTCTTCGATTCCGAAACTCTTTCTCATACACTGACAGAGAAAAATCGCAACACCCAAAAATAATTATTGTATAGTAATGAAATTTTGGGAATCCATTTGTCTCTGTATCATATTTAAGGGATTAACATTGTAAGATCACAGGTTAATGTAAGCACGCATTGTGTTGTACAGGTTCTTGGATGTCAGTTTGTGCGATGGAACTCCGTGCCTATTGCACTTGTTCTGTCGATACAGAGACGGTTAATAGTGTTTGTGGATGACGCTGGAGCTGTCGTCAGGTGATGTCCCATACGTGCTGGACTGCCGACGAAATTGATGATTCAGCAAACCGAGGTAACAGGTGGACACTCTGTAGAGTGTGTTGGATTACAACAGCGCTATATGGGTGAGCGTTACCTGTTGGAAAACACGCACTGGAATGCCTTTCATGAATAGCAATACAGCAGGTCGAATCAGCAGATTACCATACAGATTTGGAGTCAGGGTGCGCGGGATAGTTACGAGAGTGGTCCTGCTGTCATACGAAATCGCATCCAGATGATAACTGCAGATGTAGGTCCAGTGCGTCTAGCATGCAGACCAGTTGGTTGCTGGCTCTCTACTGGCCTCCTTCAAACCAGCACTCGGCCATCACTGTCACCGAGGCTTCCCAGCTTTCGCCAGAAAGCACAACAGATCTCCACCTTGAATCCAATGAGCTCTCGTTTGACAACACTGAAGTAGCAAATATGGGTGGTTTGGGATCGGTGTAAGATATGTTATAGGGCGCCTGTGTGAGAGTTGTCTTTGCAGCACCCGATTGACTGTGTCACTGTGGTACCAAATGCTGCTCAGATTGCTGCTTCAGATTCTGTGCGATGCGCCAGAGCAATACGCCGAACGCGATGGGTCTTCTTACGACGGTACGTTCCCGTGACCATCACAGCCAGCAATCATGTACAGTGGCTACATTCCGACGAAGTCTTTCTAAAATGTCGTAGAAGGGAAACCCTGGATCTCGTAACCCCATTACATGACCTCATTCATACTCAGTGAGCTGTTGATAATGACGACTTTGTTGCCACAAAGGCAATGTTCATTAGAATCAACTCACCACGTACAGCCTCAAGGAATAATTAAAATGACATAGAAATTAATTAATACGGTCGCCAGACCAATAGGGCACTGTATGTCCACTATATGATCAATCATGCGGACAGAGATGAATAATAACTGTTCGGGTGTACGTGTGGCTACAGAAGGTTGACACACGTTCTGACAAAACAAACGTCAGGAAATAATAATGAATAAAGAAAGCAGCTGTAAGATAACATTAAATCCCAGCTATGTTAATTCGGTTAAAAAGGGTATTCAAACTCGATATTAAAAGATAAATGATTGACTGGAGGTAACACTTTTGCAACTAGAATAATTTACGTAACCTCAGATTAACGTTTACTTAGTGCATTAGACACGGCAAACTGTCCACGTTTACTTAGTGCGTTAGATACGGCAAACTGCGTACGTTGGATAGGTTGTAATTACTATGAAAGTTTACTGGATTAAATAGGCAACTATTGGCTTTTATCTGACTGACAACGGTAAAATACGAACCATAGCAGTTCACAATAGCATTACTACAGTAGTCCCAGCTATGAAATATGTCGACTTAATTTATTGTCTTCTTTTATTGAACTACAGTTTACCGTATGGAGGCGGCATTATTAATTACTTTAAATTATGCTTTAGCAAACTAACAAAACTGGTAGTTATTTTTAACATTTAGGTATTAACTACAAAAATGACGGTGACTGAGAATAATGACAAGATCAGGTTCCTACAGGTTTTATTTAGAACATTTATTATTGGAGTAAATATCAGTGAGAACGTCGCTGGCTAGTGCCTGACAAACTATCTAGCTTGAACGAAAATAAATAAATTTTACAGTTCGTTGTAGATGCTACGCCGTCGTCTTCGTCGTCGTCTTCAGTGCTCCCATTGCTCCATTTAATATTGCGGGCACACCTTGACTCGTAATGACCAGGTATGTTTCGGGATTTGGATGTTATTGGAGCCTCATAAATCCGCCAACGCTCGTCATGTTGCCGCGCCAGTACCAACTGCACCGTTAATAGGCCAGACAGTGCACGCCACTTGCGTGTTTTCATTCTTCCCTTCTCACTACCAAGTCCGTCTCCTGCGCACTCTTCTCTGATGTCACACTCAGGTAAGAGACCGCGTTCCTACACAAGTCTTTACTCCTTGCCAACGATATTGCTTTTCCTAACTTTCGCTAACGGCAGTAATCCAGAAAAAATACATGACGATGCATAATATAGTATACAGAGTACAGCACATATCACATGTCTAACCAATACACGGTGTCTTTTACGATAAATATAATAGGCAAAAATTTTAGGTTTGCACTTCTCAATTACAGTGTCACAAACAACGTAGTGTTATTTACTAAGTACGAGCACAGGATGGTTATAATGCTTATAGCAACCAAATGCAATTATCTAGCTTTAATGCGAGTAATAATTGAGGTGGGGTTTGGTAATAAATCTTCGTCGTGCTCGTAAATAATTACTGCTGGCACTTACAGAGAAATTCCCTAGTTACAAAGAACAGAGTGTTCTCAGCGTATCCTTCACTTTGTGTACTGAAGTCGCGACGGCAAGCGGCCGGCTGGGGGTGTGTGTCGGCTGTGGAGGTGGGGGTCGTGTAGCGGCGTCCGCGCATTAGCTATTCCATTAGCTACGGGGCGGAGGGGCGGCGGGTGCGGCAGGGGCAGTGGGGGGCCGAACCGCCGGCTGGGGACCGGAAGAAGCTGCGGCGACTTCCTTCTATCACCCGTTACCTCTGGATACGAGTGCCTCAACCTCCCTCACAAAGAAGTCAGTGTAGTCAGTTTCACCTACGTGTACAACCATAGGTATGGGAAATGCCTCGAAATCAGCTATGACTTCGAGGAACAAAACGGGTGACGACACAAACTGTCATGGAATGACAGCCATTAGCATCAACTGGAAATGGGAAACCCGATCCTACAAGCGAGTCAGTAGTACTAAGTGAAAACGACGAAGATTTAGATTTGCCGTAGGTCTGCAAATAATAGTTAATGCCCAAACACTTTTACTTATTTAGTTATTTAATAACTGATTACTATTCTTTTAATTATTCTCATGGCACATCATTTTCACCCTAACCCACCAATATCAGTGAATAGTCGCTGCGACTGTCACCAACCAGCCAACGACCCAGAAGGCCTTTGAATGTAATACTATTATGAGTCGTTCTCTTCACTTCATTTCTTATCCTACCAAGTCACAGATGCGCTTGGGTAGCCTTAACCCTTCGTTAGCTGCGTATGAATTTGTGAGATACATGGCCTAATTTTTCTTTAGTATTATCGCAATAAACAGAGATAAGTGCATGCCGGCCCTGGACATATTGCATCGTACCTTTGTTATTTGTTTTACAGAAATTTCACCCTTTTCTCCCTAATTTCGAGGTTGCAAACGACGCAAACAAGAGCAAGTGTGTCATGTTATGCTTGCCAGATACGTCGCCCATTCACGTAGTGCACTCTCAGCGCTATCGAATGCAACCGTAGCATTATTTAGACCTTGCTCTACTCGTTAGCTCCGTTATTGTGTGGTACATGAGGGTATCTTTCGTTATTACTACGGATACTAATTTTTAAAATGTGTAAAGTACATGATACAGATTCTTTATGATTTGGAAGAGGTATATCTTTTTTTTTTTTTTTTTTTTTTTTTTTGACGACGACGAGGTTCCCATTGAAGATAATTTTATAGAAATTGATTCCGAAACTTAAGACGTAATTGTAGAATCTGTAGAATCAGATGCAGATCATGAAGTTGATGGAGAGGAAAATGACGGAGTAGAGCTTCAAGCACAGAGCTGTCATTTAGTTTCTTTTGGAAGAAAATCAGAGCATCGCAGATTTTCATAGGTGCTTGCAGAATTTCTGTAGAGACCAGGCAATGAGCAAAAGCTCGGTGCGGTGTTGAGGAGGCAACGTCACGCATACCTGTCCGAGCTCTACCCTACAGCCTGGATCTTGTATCTTTCACCTTCCGTCTGTTTGGCTCAGTGAAGGATGCACTCCGCAGGAATCACTAGGTGGTTTTTGGGGAAGTTATTAATGCTCCAAGACGCTAGCTCCGACGTCAACAAGTAGATTGGTACCTAGAGGGCATAACGGCCCACCCAATAAGGTGCCCTAAGGCTGTCGCACTGAAAGGAGAACATGTTGAAAACTAGAGTTTTGTAACCAAAATGGTCGGGAATAATATGGTGTACTGTAAGCCCGAATAAAAGCAACCCGCTCTCAGAAAAAAAATGTGTTGAGTCACTTATCGAACGACCTTCGTAGAAACATTTTATCATGACTGCTTCTCTCAATGATCGTAATAGTTCTGAGTGAACGTCATCCAGGTCATAAGCCTTGTTTCGAATTATGTCTATCAACGATCTGACAAATTGTTCTCGTAGTATTCTGTCTCAGAACTCAGCTTCAGTGACTTCCCTTCTTTTTCTATAATATTCCTTTCTCTTGTATAGGTGTTCTAAATGTTCTTTCAACCTTACAGGTTTCTCTTTTTTTCAGTGCTTGCTTGCTTCTACACTCTCGGTATTCATAACTTCTTCGCTTTTGTCTAACGCGACATCTACCTGCCTCTACAGCTTTTAATGTGACCTCCACTTATAACTACATAGCCGTTGTGCAATTTCTGTCAATTAAATTAGCTTCATATCGACGCACCCTTTCGCAAACTTCATTTGCTGCTTTAGTACAGTTTTTCTTCCAGTCAAATAATTGAATTATCTCCCTCATTATCCAAGGATTACCGCTGTGCCTTGCATTTTTGCCTATTTGATCCTTTGCTGCCTTTATCGCTACCAGTTCGTCTTCAATTGCAATCCCCTTATTTTAGTCAAATTTTGCATAACACCATATTTGCGATTCTTAGTAATCTCTGTTTTTTTTTTAATTTATTTGGTCCATCCGTTTAAATTCGTATATTTCTGCAAGATCTTCAGTTTCAATCTGCACTTTGAAAGAAATAAATTTAGTCAGAGTCCATATCTGTCCCTGAAAATGTTTTGCTGTTTAATAACTGATTTCGAAATATCTGCCCTCCCATTATAAAAACAATATGAAACATTCTGCTCACATAAACAACCATTTTTCATGGGTGGTCAACCTGGTGTTAACAATGATTAAACTACGCTCCGTGAAAAACACTACTGGGTAGCTGCCCCATTGATTCCTTTTTTGCTGTCCATATTCTCCTAAAATTTCTCCTTCTATTACTTGTCCTGCTATTGAATTCCTTCTCAGTATCAGAAATAAGTTTTCGTATTCAAGAGGATGCATTCATCATTCCGCAATGTGTCAGCACTTACTTAAGGAAAAAGAATATTAAATAAATACTTTGGGTTGTCAATAATAAATTAAAAGATATTTGGGGTTGGTGTATAAAATATCAGCCACCAGCTTCAATACAATTTCCCAGCCTGCCATGTAAATGCAAGAGGCAGCAGTACTTCGTTTCATATAACCATATAATTTGGCATAGTCAATATTTCCGTGTAAACATTGTATTTTAGCTCTCCTATGTAAAAAAAAATAAAATAAAAAACATTCCGTTCATCTCAGGTGAATAGGTTCATTTTGTCCAATACAACGATTTGGAAGCAACTGGTATAGACATGGAGTCGTAGAACGTGCACCTGCGCTGGGCAGCTGTCATGATGATGCATCTTTCTTGTAGCACGCAGTGGCAAGTCTACTAATATCTGTGTCTGAACTAGGATTCTACAATAAAACGTTTGTGACATTTTAATTTACTCTCGGTAAACTTTGTTAATGCAAATATACGCTTTGTAATCGTAAGTATCCGGACACCTGGCAGCAAATGACTTACACGTTCGTGCGCCCTTCACTGTAACGCTGGAATTCAATACAGTGTTGGCCCATGCCTTAGCCTCGATCACAGCTTCCACTCTCGTAGGCATACGTTCAATAAGCTACTGGAAGGTTTCTTGGGGAACTGCAGCCCATTCTTCATGGGGTGCTGGCACGAACCGGCGTTCCAAAACATCCCAAAGGTGTTCTATAGGATTCAGTTCAGTACTCTGTGTAGGCCAGTCCATTACAGATATGTTATTGTCATGTAACCACTCCACCATAGGCCGTGCATTATGAGCACGTGCTCGATTGCGTTGAAAGATGCAATCGCCGTTCCACAGTTTTATCTGCCAGGAAGTGAGCATTAGAGCACTTGAGCACTAAATCACTTGCCTGCGAAAGGCAAAGGTACCGAGTTCGAGTATCGGTCCGACACATTGTTTTCATCTGCCGGGAAGTTTTATGGCCAGTATGTTTTCCATCGCTTTCTGGGTGATTAAAGAAATAGTTTCCAGGCTCTCGTAAAAGATGGCGAACAATATTCTCATATTTGCTATGATTTAGGAATTATTATTAGCCCGCTGCCCCACACGTTTTACAATAGTATCAGCTTCTTCCTCATTTTCCTTTGGCAGACGCTCAGTTAACAGGCACGCTCAGATGCTGAACTTGTGGCGATTTACGAGGGCATGCTGATAAGTAGTGTCTCGAAATGTTTTATATGAAAACTCTTGAACTTTTCAAATAAAATGAACTTCATTAATATCTCACATCTTTATTCCTCATGTCTACCTACAGTGGCGATCAAATGTAGTTTTTAGTTACCCTGTTATGTTGCAGTCACAATAGACCAACGCGCATAACTGTGTCCATCCATCGAGAGCGTCACGTCGATGTATTACATATCTAGTAAACAAGGAAGGTCATAGAGTAACTATATAAATACAAATTCCTTGGTGAGTCCTTCGTTATCTGTAGCGACTCCCTGCGCGGTTTACGAGCTGTCTACGAGTGTTTCCCTCGCTCTCGTCTGGTGATGGCTGTCCAGGAGTCCCCCAACACACTTACCTGCTGCGGCCGCTCTGTAGTCTTTGTGTGGACCCCTGGTCATGTCGGCATCCCGGGCAATGAACATGTTAACCGCCTGGCCAAACAGGTCGCCAGTGAACCAACTCTGGACATTGGCCTCTCAGAGACTGATTTGCGAGCAGTCTTACGCCGCAAAGTTTTCGCGCTTTGGGACGCTGAATGGCGCGATCTGACCACACCTAATAAACTCCGTGCTGTCAAGGAGACGACGACTGTCTGGCGGTCATCCATACGAGCCATTCGCCGAGACTCAGTTGTCCTTTTTCGGCTCCGCATTGGCCACCCCCGGCTGACGCACAGATATTTACTGCGCCGCGAGGACCCGCCTCTCTGTCGCTGCGGGGTGGCTTTGAGGGTGGTCCACATTTTGTTGGCCTGTCCGCTTTTAGCTTTGCTCAGGCAGACATTTGCGCTGCCTCATACGCTCCCTGCCCTTTTAACAGATGACACTACCATGGCAGGCTTAGTTTTGCGTTTTATTCAGGCACGAGCTTTTTATCACTTAATCTGGGTGTTTGTCATTTTTTCATTATGAGTCTACGATATTAGACTGTTTTTTTTTGTGTGTTTCTAGGTGGTTAGCGTTTCCTTTTTTGTCTCTATGGTCGGCCAACCACTGTCACACTCTGTGTGATTTTAAATTCCTTTTGTCTGGTCTCAGTCTGCGTCTTTTTTGTCCTATGTCGTCTGTTGTCATATCCATTGTTCGTTTCTATTCTGTGTGGGTGTTTGAAGTTTTGGAAGAAGGGACCGATGACTAGAGCAGTCTGGTCCCTTTAATCCCACAAACCAACCAACCAACCAACCAACAAATTCCTTTAACTGAAAAGTATTTTGTAATTGTATTTGGTGGTACGGTATTCATTAACTATTGATACTTAGGCATTGAGATAATGTTTGTTTATTTGTGGAGACAAATAGATGCATGCCAAAACTCAACTGTTTTGCATGCTTTGACGAAGAGAAAGTGTCAGTCTAGCGTTGCTAGTACCTATGGCACATAGTAAAAACTAAAAGAGTATAGAGTCAACGTACAGTAGCCAATAAGCCCAGGACAGATTGTCACCGAAAAAACAAGGATGGAGGACAGAATAATTTGCAGGCATTCGGCTGCTGATCCAAAAAAAAAATAACCTTTACATCTTACAGATAACGTGGAACAGTATCATGGACTGAACCTACATGTCTCTTCTGTAAAACGTCTCTCAGTTAGAGATAATTTAAATGGTAGAAGACTATCATCTAAACCAGTCGTAAAATAAAACATTATGAAGACCAGGATAGAGTTTGTAAGGAAACGTGAAAGTGGGAATGCTACAGAATGAGCTAAGGTTTTACGGAGTAATGAGAATAAATTTAAAGTAATGTGTGCAATATACACATCGACTAGAAAACCAAAGGGACAGCAAAAAGTAGCAGGTACTGAGCACTAAGCGCGATGGTGGCAGCATCATGGTGTGGGGTTCTTTTTCTAGAAGTTAGAATGGTACTCTAGTCCAAATAGAAGGCGAAATGGATCGTTTCCGGTATAGTGTTGTTTTAGAAAACATGGGAAAGGAAAAAGAATATGTCACATAATTGGACACTGCAGTAGGACAATGATTCCAAACACATCTTCGACCTTTTAAAAAGCTTTTCAGATGTAAAAATCAATATTCTGGAATGGAAAAGCCAGGGTCCGGATCGAAATCCAAATCAATATTTCTGATATGCTACGTGTTCGACTTAGAAGCTACTGAAACAAGGATTAAATTGCTGCTCCCTTATAGGACGAATGGTCAGATCTCCATCTTGACCTATTACAGAAACTTGTGAATTGAATTTTAAATAGATATGCAGCTGTGAACGAAGCCCATGGGTATACAACGATATAATGATTTGTTCTTCACGTTCCATAACAGGTTTGTTTTATACTTACATTGAAAGGGTCCTGTAGCCACCTTTCAGTAGTCTAGTAGCCCATTTTCACTAGCATTTCTCTTCCTTTTCCTTGTTTATCTTTTCTTATAGCTCTCACAGTGGAGTGATTGAATGAATGTGGTTGTGTGTCACGCTGCTAGACGGTGGCATAGTCTGCTGCAGAAAGTCTGCGATAGTGATACAGATTCAGCAGCAATTGTACCGAATAGCCAACTCTCGTAGTGCTCAAGTAGGCAAAGAGGTTTGTGCTGTTTGTGAGAAATCCACCTGCGTTAGGTTGGTGGCGGAAATGGCATCTTTGGGTTTTCCGGGCCACGCGGAGCGTGGAGGAGGCTGGAGATGAAAAAGGGAGGCAGTCTGCCGCCGGTACGGGAAGCGTCCACAGCTGTGCTCCAGTCGAAGAAGGGTGAGTTAGACTGACTGCGTGGCGCTTTGTTACTTGGCGAGGGGTCTCGCTTTTCAACTCTGAAAGATTGCTTTGCCTTGTCGCAGCAAGGAATGCAAAACTTTGGCAGAATTTTCTTTTAGTAAATTTATAGCAGACTTGGATCCACCGGAAGAGCGCCACACAAAGGTGTCGATAAGAAGTGAGTACTCGCTTCTGTATCAACGTCTGTTTGCCTTCAGCTGTGCCTGTATAAGCTTTCATTTTTCTAAATATTAATAGCTTTGCCGTCTCGTAAATTTTCCTGGCTTGATGTATCTTTCGTCCGTGGGGAGCTGACCACGTGGTTGAACATTAGAGTTTGTTGGGCTACCTACATCACTAACTGTCCGGTCTCATGTTTGTTTTAAAGAATGTTAACTGTTCATGATTGTGTGATGTGATGTTGTTGCAACTTGGCCACGATACCTAGAAATTGCGTCTCCACAAACCACATGGGCACGCGTGTGTACTGCAAAACGTGTGCTGTTTCACGAGTTATTGCGATCAGTTATCAGGCAACAGCAGTTGTATGAATGATTCACACCAATGATTTTAGGTGTAGATTATAACGGCAAATATATCGATGCTTTTCTTTAATGTTTTAGGAATTCATGTTATCAGGAATTGTGTACATGCCTCACATCCATATCTTACAAGGGAACCTCCCCATCGCACCCCCCTCAGATTTAGTTATAAGTTGGCACAGTGGATAGGCCCTGAAAAACTGAACACAGATCAATTGAGAAAACAGGAAGAAGTTATGTGGAACTGTGAATAAATAAGCAAAATATACAAACTGAGTAGTTCATGGGAAGATAGGCAACATCAAGGAGACTGGGAACGTAGGAGCGCCGTGGTCTCGTGGTAACGTGAGCAGCTGAAGAACCTAAGGTCCTTGGTTCAAATCTTCCATCGAGTGAAAAGTTTAAATTTTTATTTTCAGTTTATGTGACAAACTCTTATGTTTTCATCACTTTTTTGGGAGTGATTATCATATCCACAAGAAAACCTAAATCAGACAAGGTAGAAGAATCTTTTTACCCATTCGCTAAGTGTACAAGTTAGGTGGGTCGACAACATATTCCTGTCATGTGACGCATAAGCCGTCACCAGTGTCGTATAGAATATATCTGACGTGTTTTCCTGTGGAGGAATCGGTTGACCTATGACCTTGCGATATGTTCCCATTGTAGAGGCACGTCCTTTCGTCTACTAATCGCACGGTTTTGCGATTCGGTCGCAAAACACAGACACTAAACTTATTACAGTGAACAGAGATGCCAATGAACGAACGGATAATAACTATGCAAAAATATAAAAGGTAAAATTTTCACTCGAGGGAAGACTTGAACCAAGGACCTATCGTTTTGCAGCTGCTCACGCTACCACGGGACCACGAGGCTCCTGAGCTCTGATTGTCCATGATGTTGCATATGTAGCCCATGGACTACTCAGCTTATATTTTCACAGTTCCACACAACTTCTTCCTGTTTTCTCAGTTGATCTGTGTTCAGTTTATCAAGGCCTGTCCACTGTGCCAACTTATAACTTAATCTGAGGGGGGTGCGATGGGGAGGTTCCCTTGTTAGGAATAAATGATTTTATCCACAATTTTCTCTTGTATTCCGAGGTTATGTTTTTGCAACCAAGCCACTCACCTCGTAGCATCCCTGTTAGCACATCCAACGCATTTCCTTACGCACAGATCCAGTGATTAGTTTCCCTTTTATTTTAAAATAAATGCTTCAGATTAAGTCTTATTTTCAGGTGTGTTGCTGGGAGCTGATCTTCTGCACAGTGTTCTTGCATGTGCTATTTTATTTTAAATGGTTGATTCTCGTGAACAGTGCACGGGAAATACTATTAATTACATCGCATCCCCTATGACCGATGTCACGATGTATGCATTTTTATAAGTTTTTGGTCTGTGATCAAGTTAATATATTTTCCGACTCGACCAAACCTTTGATTAGTTGTATGGTTAGAGTCGGTGGCGACCCTAATCTTCTCACGTTAATTTCACAATGAATAAGCATTTCCAGTCCCAATAATAACGTAATAACACGTAGAAATAGGTTAGTTGCAACATGCTTCGACCTATAAATTACTTTAGAGCCAGAACAATTGTTATTTATGTTTTGATGGAAGATGACTTTGTTTAAACTAAATGTAGTTTCGTAATAAGTGGATTATACACTGAACAACCAAGGAAACTGGAACACCTACCTGATATCGTGTAGGGCCCACGCGAGCACACAGAAGTGCCGCAACAGGACGTGGCATGGAATCGACCAATGTCTGAAGTACTGCTGGAGGGAACTGATACCACGAATCCTGCAGTACTGTCAATGAATTAGTAAGAATACGATTGTGTAGATATCTCTTCTGAGCAGCACGTTACAAGCCATTCCAGATATGCTCAATAATGTTCATTCCTGCGGAGTCTGATGGCCACCGTAAGTGTTTAAGGCAACACGAATGTTCCTGAAGCCATTCTGTAGCAATTATGGACGTGTGGGGTGAAGCATTGTCGTTCGGGAATTGCCCATGTCTGTCGGAATGCACAATGAACATGAACTGATGCAGGTGATCTGACAGGATGCTTACGTCAGTGTCAACTGTCAGAGTCGTGTCTAGACGTATAAGGGGTCCCGTATCACTCCAACTGCACACGCCCGAGACCATTACAGAGACTCCACCAGCTTCAACAATCCCTGCTGACGTGCAGGGTCCACGGATTCATGAAGTTCTCTCCACACATGTACACGTTCATTCGCTCGACACAATTTGAAGCGAGACTCGTCAGACCAGGCAACATGGTCATCAACAGTCCAATGTCGGTGTTGAAGGGTCCAGGCGAGGCGTAAAGCTTTGTGACATGCAGTCATCAAGGATACACGAGTGGACCCTCGGCTCCGAAAGCCCATATCGATGATGTTTCGTTGAATATTTCCCATGCTGACACTTATTGATACCACAGCACTGAAATTTGCAGCCATTCAACTTTTGTCACGTTGAAAGATTCTCTTCAGTCATCGTTTGTCCCGTTCTTGCAGGATCTGTTTCTGACCATAGTGACGTCGGGGATTTGACATTTTACCTGATACCTGATATTCAGGGTACGGTCGTGAAATGGTGGAACGCGAAAATCCCCACTTCATCGATATCTCTTAGTTGCTATGTCCCATCGCTCGTGCGCCGACTAGACCACCACGTTCAAACTCACTTAAATCTTCATAACCTGCCATTGTAGCAACGATGACCGATCTAACAACTGCACCAGGCGCTTGTTTTCTTACATAGGCGTTGCCGACGGCTGTACAGTTTTCTGCCTCTTCACATATCTATATATTTTAATACGCATGCCTATACCAGTTTCTTTGGCACTTCAGTGTAGTTACGTATTTTTCACTTATCTACTGACAATTTTTTTCTATTAGACACTTATCTTTATGTATTTGTAGCTAATGCTCTTTAGAAAATACTCTTCAGCCCTACTGTATTTATGCCTCAACGTAGTAACTCTGGTGACGAACGCATTTCTCCCAAGGAGGGACAAGTTTGTTGCCACCGTCACTATAGAATGTTCCCAAACTTAAAGAACACCTTCAAGGTTCTCCTAATAGTTATGAAGTGGTGCGAAAAGAGATGAGGTGACGGCTCCGTCAACAAAGTCAAACATTCTGTAGTTACAATATCAACAAATTGGTCTCTCATTGGGAGAATAGTATACGTCGCTAGGATGACTACTTTGCGACATAAATACTACGTTGTCATGAAGAATAAGGATGTAGTATGTCAATAACGTTTATTTTATTTGAAAATCGGTGAGAGTTTTCACATAAAAAATAAGGAGGCATTTCTTTTCAGAACTCCCTCGTACGCTGCTACAGTGCTGTCGCGCCAGATGACACCCCTTGGGCCTACCTCGAAATGTGTGTCTCGTGAGATAGGCTCGACAGTGACGTGAGATAAAAGAGGCAGGGAGGGCAATACAGTGAATGCTTTCAACGTGAAAAGAGGGTGCAGGATGTGGCGTCCAATTCGGGGCACGTCTCGCAGCACTCCTGAGAGGAAGGCAGCTGCAGATTGCCCCCTAACTTCGTCAGCCGCTGCAGATTCCTCTTGTGTCCGCTTTCAGGGTCGCCACAGCACTCGCGCTCTGCCGCAACTGCACACCACCCTCCATCCGTGAGGCTCCGACTTCTATCACAATCAGCAACGTATTTTGTCAGTCACCATTCACAGTACAATTTCTCGAGCCAGAATGATCTTTACTGAAATCGAAAGAGCGGGAGATTCCTTGGTTTACTAACATGAGAAAGGGGACATTTCTAGCGAAACAGCTTACAGCTGCATCATCTGCGTCGTAATGTGGGCTTTCGCTAGCCTGCATTCCCAAGAATCCTTCGCTAGTTTCCCCGTCACGAAATTGTCATCCCTCATTGACCTTAAACGTTCACATAGTCAAAGAAACCTATGAAACCGAATAGATTAATACGTTGTTAAGGAAGGAAGCGCGATTAATCTGATTAATCTTCGGCTAGCCTTTTCCTACATCCCCGCTTTGTGCAGCAAATAAAGTAGTAAAATGGTTCAAATGGCTTTGAGCACTTTGGGACTTTACTTCTGAGGTCATCAGTGCCCTCGAACTCAGAACAACTTAAACTTAACTAAGCTAAGGACATCACACACATCCATGCCCGAGGCAGGATTCGAACGTGCAACCGTAGCGGTCGCGCGGTTCCAAACTGTAGCGCCTAGAACCGCTCGGCCACTCCGGCCGTTTAAAGTCGTAAAGTTCTGTTTTTTGAGCTGATAACTGTTGAGACATATGATGATACACTATGGACGGGAACAGTATGCGTTGGGCAGCCATCGTCATTCACAGCTGCACATCTGTTATTAAACACTCGTGAAGATAAACGAGGGATCCAGGCGCAGGCATCTCGGCAGATGGTGCTCAGATTGGGACATCAGGTTGTATGGGGCGCAGAGCAAACTAGTATCTTCATATCCTTGGAGTGTGCGTCAGCCTACAGACCCCCAAATCTCCATATGGATATGGCGTCTGTTCTTTCGGACATGTCCGAATGAACAGATACCATTGAAGACCTGCAGCTGTCCAGAACGAAATTAGAATTACATTAATTCCTTCAGCTGATAGATATCAACGGGGACAGGTGAAAATGTGTGCCCCGACCGGGAGTCGAACCCGGGATCTCCTGCTTACATGGCAGACGCTCTATCCATTAGAGCCAACGAGGGCACAGAAGATAGCGCCCCTGCACGGACTATCTCGCGCACACCTCCCGGAAGACCCACATTCTCACCATGTATGTCCGCACACTACATTCGTAGTGTCCCACCCCAACACACTCAAAACTCGTGGAAGACATTCTTACCAAGTCCCGTAAGAGTTTGGGGAATATGTGTGCATCCGCACAGAAGAAGGTCATGGCCGGTGTTGACAGAACTATATAATCATGGAGATATGTCAGATTTTTCAGTAAAGTTGTAAAGAAACATACAATACAACAGAGACCATTTACCTTTGCAAATAGGATCTTAATTAATCATGAAATAAATTACATTATTACACGCAAGGAAACATTTATCATGGTACAGTCATTCAAAAAATTTAAATGGTGGCTAAGAGGAAATGAAACAATAGTAATAGTGACCACTGCATTATTAGAAAGTACATTACTCTACAGCAGACTCACAAGAAGGCTATTATTTCTACAAGAATTTAAATTCTCTACATAGTACGTAAGAGACAATGACACTGTCGTTCTGGATGCACTATTGTAGATACCTATAGATAGGCAAACAGATAAAATTAGAACAATCGATTTCCTAAAATACAATAAACACGAAAAAGTTAAAACATTTTTTCAATAACATAGTAAGTAATTAAAAAACTGATTAATGCTTACAAATTCATATTTAATGCCTCAAAATAGCAACTTACTGGACAAAGAGTCATTGAAGCTGTATACAAAAATTTTATTTCGTGAAAGTAATACATCAGGAAAACGGTTATTGTGTACACCAAAAAGTAGGGAGGAATTATTAACTCATTACATACAACTAAGTTCACATGTTTTAGCGCTAAAAATGTGCCCTTCCGATGAAAAAATACTACGCTTTTCAGAGTTTAAACAGATAAGTAAAGAAAATACTTAGGATCTGTGTCTTATGTAAAAAAGCATAATCAGCAACCTGTGGAATACAAACCCTTTTGTGTCCACTAATATCTAGATGTTTTGGGATTTACTGGCCATGGACTTGTACAGTCTGCTGCCAAAAGAGCAGGATAGAATGACATACATTCTTTTAGTAATTGAATGCTTACCGAAGCTGATAGCACTACATCTGCTGAGGAAAGCTACAACTAATTGTGCAATATCAAAATTAAGAGACCACTATTTTAAAAATATCAATACCCCCAGTAAATTATTATCAGATGATGGAACACAGTTCACAACTGGGAAATCCAAGGACTTGTTAGCATGAGAAAATGTGGGACATATATATTGATAGCAAAATGCTGTCCACAAGTCAGTCGTGACACAGAATCATGTGAGAGTTAGAATGAGAGGCAGAACATATTATAATAACAAACATTCTAAGAGAATCTGGAAAGCTACTAAATGAATTACCACATTTAATTGCAAAACTGTCATATATAGAAGAACTAGATTGTAAATTAGGAGGAGGACCATTATTACATTGGACAGACTGGCCAAGAACTCATACAGTTTTTCGAGGGACAAGAAGTACCGTTGAAGGGTCGTTAATTAAAGAAGATGAAACGGGAAGAAGAATATGTGAAATAGGCATGTCCGAATGAACAGACACCATCGAAGACCTGCAGCTGTCTAGAACTAAATTAGAATTACATTAATACCTTCAGCTGCTAACGGGCGTTGATAGATATCAACGGGGACATGTCCGAAAGACCAGACATCATATCCATATAAGTATGTAGTTCTGGCAGTACCGGCCATGACCTTCTTCTTCTGTGCCGATGCACACATATTCCCCGAACTCTTGGTAAGAATGTCTTCCACGAGTAATGAGTGTGTTGGGGAGGGACACTACGAATGTAGTGTGTCGACATACAAGGTGAGAATGTGGGTCTCGCGGGAGGCGTGCGCACGATAGTCCGTGCAGGCGCGTAGTCCTCTGTGCCCTCGGTGGCTCAGATGGATAGAGCGTCTGCCATGTAAGCAGGAGATACCAGGTTCGAGTACCGGTCGGGGCACACATTTTCACCTGTTCCCGTTGATATCTATCAACGCCCGTTAGCAGCTGAAGGTATTAATGTAATTCTAATTTCAAATCTCCATACGTCAGACAGATTGTGTGCAGACAGAATACAACCAAAACTCTGATATAGTTTGTGCAATGTGCTGTCGTCCAGGAGAACGTCCGTTAAAGGTAAGTAACAAGTAACACCTGACCCATGGAGCACAGGCAAAGCATAACTGTGAGTACATGTCGTGGAGAGCTCCCGTAAGGAAATTGACAGACTGTTAGGTGTTCGTACCAAGGGTTGCGGGTTCGAGCCTTTGAGATGCCATGTTTTGTACTGGAGTTTGTATAGTTTTGATAACGTTACATGGGTCAATATTTTCCTGACATGTAGAAGGACTGTTCGGAGTTAATAACAATGTTCTACTGGTAGTCCGGTTTTGCTTCGTTTATTTGGAAGTAGCAGACTTATAGAGTTCATTTTTAGTTTTACAGAATAAACATAAATTATAGGGGCAGATGAATAGAGAAACAACTGAAAAACAAATGTCAGAATATTAATAGTAATAACAGTACCAATAACAGTAATAATATTAAGAAGAAGAACAATTATTATTATTACCATTAATACTTCCGTCCGTGTAATGCTTTATTATTCTGTTCTGTCTGTTAGTTTATTCTGTGAAACTACAAATATACTCTATAGGTTTGCTACTTTCAAATAAACGAAGCGAAAGCGTACTGCCAATAGAACATTGCGATAAACTGTGAACAGTTGTTTTACATGTCTGCAGCATGCTGTCACATATGACAGTTTCACGCGTAGACCTATTGCAGTACAAAAACTGGCATGAGCAGGGCTCGAACCCGGGACGCCAACAATGACAACCCAACGGTCTACCGACTGCCCAAGGGAGCTTTACACGGCAGACGCTCACAGTAACACTCTACCTGTGTTCCGTGGAGCAGGTTTTACTGCTCATCGTTTACGCATGGTCCCCTGGGGGACAGCACATAGCACCAGCTATATGGGAGTTATGGCTGCCGGTGCAGTACGTTTCGTACCGATCTCATTGCAGGTTTTGGTGTGAGAGACGGTTCAGGAGAGACAGATCGCTGTCGCTATCACATCAGTTATGCTACAAGGTTAGTGCTTCTTCAACACATTTCCATGAATTGCATACTTCACCTAAAAGCGTCCATCGCCGGTCCTCTTTTTTCTAGTATAGCCTTTTAACTCGTATCCTTCATGTTTCTTATATATTGGAAACCACTAAAGAACATCCTTGGTGGATCTACCATACATTCTTTTATATATACGTACTGTCGAGTTCCATTGCATTTTCTCTATCATAATTAAGTATTAAACTCCTGCTTGTTCTCTGTCAGTCTCATGGTTCTCGTATTTTAGCGATTCTCAACATGTAATTCTTCGTAAATAGTTGTAAGTTTCGTTTTGAAAAATTTCTCCGATTTTCCACACACGCAGTATGGTCGAGGCCTCACTGAAATTGACATCATTATCCCAGCAATACTATATTTTCAATTTTGAATTTTTAAAGAAAGCTGACTGGACGGCGTTCTCCGTTAACTGATTAAAAATACATGGTATGGATACGGCCAACAAACACGAACTGAAGTGGTATCACGAACACGTCATCCCTAGTTGTTACCAGAAGGAATGTATCCTCGAGTGGACTGTCGAATACGAGAAATTTTAGATGTATTCCAGTGAAGCGGAGACTGCAAGATAAGAGAAGAAATTCTTCACAACATCGATGCTGCGAGACACTAAAAGTAAGTTGTGACCTTTGAAGAATTAAAATGTAAAGTAGAAAAGCTGAAGAAGCTAAAGGTGGTATCACACTAGACCGTGTATGCGACACTGTATTAAATTCAGATATCAGAGCGTGATGTGAATTTATTCAGTTGACGAATTGATGAAGCCAAGGGAGTAAAATGCGTTGAACAAAATATAAGATGTCTGAAGGAAGAGATACAAATATTGGGCCATAAATCAAAAGGAAAACGTGATCCTGGAATACGGCTAAACAGAAACCAAACAGAATTCGTTGAAGTGAAAGAGATGAAGAAATTTCAATAAAAATAGAGGAAAATTTTAGATTCATCTACAGAGAACTCTGGAAGGATACGTATTAATATATCATATGTGTGATCCACTGTATTAAAGAATTTGTATAGTTTCATCCTGGTACAGGAAAAGTAGTACAACTACTAGAGGAACTTGACCCATACATTTTGAAAGTAGAAGAGAATTTCACTGTAATAATACTAAAGTAGTGTACGATCAATACGACTAAGAGGAACAGATATTAAACCGAAAAACAACTCGAGGAGCATATATTGACTCTGACCATAATTTGGTGGTTATAACGTATATTCAAACCGAATAATATACAAAAAGATGGGAAATTAAGGTAAAGGGGCATGGATAATTTGAAATAACCAGTGGTTTTGGGAGTTTTAAGGGAAGATTCGGTTGAGGATTGACTGGAAAAGGGGAAAAGAATACATCTGAAGGTGATTGGGCAGCTTTGAGAGATAAAACAGTGCAGGTAACAGAGGATAAAATAAGTGAAATTACGTGGCGCAGCAGAAATACTTGGCTATCAAAGGAGAAACTGAATTAACAAATATTGATAAAAAAAAGTACAAAAATTGCAGCAAATTAGGCAAGCAGAGCGAAATACAAACGGCTAGTAAATGAGGCTGCCGGAAAGAGCAAAACTGTTCAGCAGGAATAGCTAGAGGACAAACGTAAACCTATAGAAGCATTCATACGGGAAAAATAGGTACCTCCTACAGAAAAATAAGAGAGTCTATGACGAATAGAGAAACAACTGTATGACTATCAAGAACTCAGAAGGAAAACCTGTGTTAGGAAAATAATGGGAAGTTGAAGGAATATATAGAGGGAACATACAAGGAAAATGAACTTGAAGCCATTATTCTAGAAAACGAAGAGAATGTAGAGGAAAGGTAGATGAGAGATATGATAGTGATAGAAGAATTTTATAGAGCATTGAAAGACCTAAGTCGAAGCAAGACGAGTAGGCGACATGTCTATCTACCTATCGGTAGCCTAGGGAGAGCCAGCGTTGACAAAATTATTCCACCTAATGTGGAAGTTACACGGGGCAGGGTAAATACATTCAACCTTCAAGAAGAATCTAAAAGTTCCATAGAAAGTGGTTGCTGACATGTGTGATTATTATCAACCAGTTTTGTGAGTCAACTTGCAAAGTATTGACACGAATTATTTACAGACGCCGACCTCGGGGAGAATTAGTTCCTGTTTCGGAGAAATGATGGAACAAGTGAGACAATAGTGATACTACGACGTATCTAGGAAGATATGTAAGAGGAGTTCATACCTACGTTTATAGCTTTTGTAGGCTTATAGAAAGCTTGTAACAATAGCGGCTGGAATACAGTCTTGCAAAGTCAGAAGGCAGCAGGGGTTAACTACAGGGAGCGTAAGGAAACTTATAACCTGCACAAAAAGGATACGACATTTGTAGGAGTCCGAGGGCACAAGAGTGAAACAGTGGTTGAGAAGGGAGTGAGACACGACTCTAATCTATACCTCCTTTTGTTCAATCTGTACATCGAGCAAGCTAAAAAAGAAGCTAAAGAAAACTGCGGGGGAAGAGTTGGAAAAGAAAAAAATTGAAGTCTGCCGATTATATTTCTAATATGTCAGAGATATTAAAGGATTTGGAAGCGCAGTTGAACAGGATGGGCAATGTTGCTTGGAGCATACAAGACAAACATTAGAAAAGGCAAAGAAATTGAACACTAACAATAGTATATGAGGTTTGCTACTTGGGCCGTCAAATAATTGATGCTGACCGAAGTAGAGGGAATATAAAACCTAGACAGACAATGGCAGGGAGATCAATGAACAGACGATTTTTTAGAATGGTACTACACATGAATGCTGAATACCAGACGGTTATATAGTGTAACTACTGAAAAGGTACTGAATAGAATAGAGGGAAAAGAAATTTGAGATATAATTTGACTACAAAAAGAGATCAATTGACAACAGTAGTTCAGGTATACAGGTCAACACGGCAAGCAGAATATGAAGCGTTCGAGAAAGTATATGAGAATACTGAACTGGTAAATCAGTACGTAAAGGGAGACTAAAACAGTCGTGGACGATTGGAATGCGGTTATAGGGGAAAGAGTAGAAGAAAGGGTTACTGGAAAATATGGGCTGCTAGTATAAATGAGACAGGAGAAGGACTGAGTTCTGCAATAAATTTCAGGTGGCAACAGCGATACGGGCAGACTGGAGTTAGATTACGTCTTGGCCCAGCAGCGATTCCGAAATCAGATACTGGATTGTAAGGTGTACCCAGGAGCAGATATAGACTCAGATTACTGTTTAGTAATGGTCAAAAGTAGTCTGGAGCTTAAGAGAGTAGTCAGAATCCTTGAGGACAGTAGTGGGATACGGAAGTATAAGGAAGGGAGAGGTACACGAGAAGTTCTCTGACGCAATAGTACTGCGATAAGGAATAGCGAAGTTGGCAGTTCACTTAAAGAGTAATAGACATTTCTCAACAAGGCAGTCACAGAAGTTGCAAGAAAACATAGGTAAAAACTACGAAGAAACCGTCGGTATCAGAAGCAAAAATTCATTGATCGATGAGAGAAGGTAGTGCAAAACTCTTCAGGGAAAATCAGGAATACACAAAAACAGACAACTTACAAATAAGGTAAAAAGGATTTCTCTAGAAGCTAAGACTAATTTTTTAAAGGAAAATTGTGAATAAATTGAAAGAGAAGGACATCATCCATACATTTTCGAAAATAGTAAGAGCCGACAAGTGCTTGATTTATTTCACAACCGCTTAACAACTTGTGCATCCAGTTGCTGACAAGAATATCATACAGGAGAATGGGGAAGAAAAATGAAGATCTGTTAGATGACGATCAGTCTGCACTTGTGAAAGGTGAAGGCACCGATGAGACAGTTCTGACGTTGCGGTCGATAATGGAAACAGGGCTGGATATAACTCAAGACACCTTCATAGGAACTGCCGATCTGGAAAAAGCTTTCGACAATGAAAAATGGTGCAAGATGTTCGATGTTGTACGGAAAATAGGGATAAGCTATAGGGGAACACGGGTAATATGCAACAAGTGCAAGATACAACAGGGAACAGTAAGATCGAAGACTAACATCGAAATGCTCAGATTTGAAAAGGATGACGAAAGGGAAGTAGTTTTTCGCCCCTACTGTTAAATGTACACTTCGAAGAAGCAATGACGGAAACAAAAGGAAGTTTCAAGAGTGGGATTCGAATGCATGGTGGAAGGATATCAACGATAAGATTCGATGATGACACAGCTATCCTCAAAGAAAGTGAAGAGTAACTGCAGGAGAAGAATTAGAGGAGCCGATGAAAGGAAGGAATGATCAGTCTTGTGAATACAGAAGATGAATTGAGTGTAAATTGTAGCAAGGCGAAAGAAATGAGAAGTGGCAGAAATAACAATAGTGAGAAACTTAACGTCAGAATTTTCGATCGCGAAACAGACGAATTTAAGGACTTCTGTTATGCCAATGCAAGAATCTTGATAAATGTTTGGTTACAGAAACTAATAACTGACAGGAAATCAAACTAAAAGTCGCCGATTGTCAATTTGAAAGTAACAGTTAAGCAAAAGCCAAAGAATATTTTCTGAACGTCATAGTATTGCAAACAATGAGTTTCAGTTTTTGAACCAACCGTCATCAGGTTACTGTGTACCAGATTAAGAGCTAATATTTGTTTGCGAATAGTCTGTACCATACAATGTGCTGCACACTTACGAAATGACTGTCTTAAGTAGTTTGGCTTTACAATTTATGTTATGTTCCAAAGAAATTATCGGAGAAGAAACAAATTGCACGTAATCCACATGAAAGCGTGCACTGAATTGCTGTACATTGGAAGATGAAAATTAATACATCTGGCTCTGTTTTTGTTAATACGCTTTGTAAGATTTAACTCTCGCAACCAACTTAGCCGGAGCATGCAGGGTGCCTCTCTCTAAAAAATTAAGAGAGGAAACATAACGAAGCACAGAATTTTAATCCGCACCGCACTCGCCCCTTCATCACTTAAACAAGGGAGCTAATCCTCGTGTAATCCAAGCGCTACCCTCTTGCCAGGAAATACGAGTAAAACACATTCTGTTAAAATGCTGCGTACGAATGCGTTGAGCCGAGGGAAGAAAGTACTGAGGTTTCACTGCACCACGGGAGAATGGTAGCCGTCATTGTGAAAGAGTGGGTCCACCGCTGCCTCGCTCGTTGATGGAACGAAATCCTACAGAAATTACGTTTCCTGTTATTGACGAATCTCAGAATTTGGTACTGTTAATCGACGCCTTAGGAATATTTCTCGTTTGCCACGGTTGCACGCCCTGGCGGAACGGCACAGGCCGCGGAACCTCAGCGCCTTTCACACACACGCGAAACAACCGCTGCAACAGCTACACAACAGCCACAGACAACACCTGAAAACCAACAAGTTTCGGTACGAACACCTATGCCCCCAAACAACACGACCCCACTCCCGCAAATCACGTGCTGCGAAGAAACGCACGCTATACAGGAAAACACATCCACACAAGAACCCCCAGAACCCCAAGCCCAGAGGAGGAATAGACTTACACGTAAACACAGAGCGGGGAACACGAAATCACCACAACAGGCCACCCAGCAACAACAGATCAACAACACACAGGAAAACAGCCAACAAAGCACCGAGGCAGTAACTCACACTACCATCCCCCTCACCACAGAAGTAACACAGGCGCCACAACCTCTGTCACAAAACATAAACACAAATGCCACTCCTAACAACACACCAACACCCGCACAAGCGGCCGCTAACTCCACAACAGCACCTCAGCCTGCCACACCCAAAACCAACACATCACCTGGGGGAATACTGGAAACACTATTCCCTCGACACACGATCGTTCAAATCCTTACCAAGGTACTGACGACCGTCACTTCACTCATCACCCAGCTCATGAGCGCCGAACCCGGGCAATACTGGGCCGTCATACACACTGCCATCACAACCCTCTTTCACACTCTCACATTAATAATATACCACACCCGGCCCATAACGCAAACCCGCACACACTATCACAGATACTGTTCTGGAATGCAGACTCGATCCACAACAAAAGGGCAGAATTTGCCGCGTTCATGGGGCGCAAGGGAATCCGTCTGCCACGATATATTAATGACGTCGTTTAGCATGGCAAATCGACTATAGCGATCTTCATTACCGGTGTGGCCCATGGTGGAGGCGATTCTGCCGACTAGTGCAACCGTGCTAAAATTTTGGGTTGCTGCAGTCGGCGGGGACAGATTTTTTTTTACTCGCATTGCCAACCTGGACTCACGCCAGCTCCGCGCTACTGAGGGAGACTAAGCTCAAACCGCACAAACAATTAAACTTTCCTGGCTACTGCGTCTATCGTACCGACCGACCGGACGACGCCGTGGCAGGTGGAATTGCAATCGTCATACACAAAGACATTGAGCACAGAAACATAGAGCTCCCTGGACTGGAAAAAATCAAGGCTACGGTCGTCAGAGTCAAGTTCAACGGAGCCTACACCACACTGATATCTGTATACAACAGCCCTGTAGGCATTTCAACACGCGATATCAGCACACTACTCAACATTTCACTGCGAGTAATAATCGCTGGAGATCTGAACGCAAAACACCCAGAATGGAATTCACGCATACGAAATCCCAACGGCAAAAAACTGTACGAACATTCACTAGGCAGAAACTGCATTATACTAGCTCCGATTGAACCGACGCACATTCCCTGTCAGAGGGGACACAGGCCAGACGTGATAGACATGGCCCTCATCAAGGGCATTTCATCGACACTCGACGTTGCCATTGAAAATGATCTGCCCTCGAACCACCAACCTGTAATACTATACATTGAGGAAACACTGCAGCACATGGAACAACGCAAGATGTTGGACTACGGGCGTGCGAATTGGACATTGTTCAAGGAAACGCTCGATAGCCACATCCCACCCATACACGAAATTAATGAAAGAGCACAAATTGACGAGGCAGTAGAAACCCTCACTGACGCCGTCCAGGACGCAATGGCTGGCACCATACCTGATCGCACCTCACAACAACACAGAGACAATGGCAGCGCACCAGACGTCAGTACTTCAAACGGCACATTAACAGGCTACAGAGCATCATACACGATAAAATACAAACACATAGAACACAACAGTGGAACCAAAAACTCGAAGGGCTGGACACTGCACGACCTGCCGTGTGGCAATTAGCCCGACACTTCACAGGGAGAAAATATACACCCCAACGCTTCAATGGCCTGACGGACCTGCATTCTCAGCGGAAGAGAAAGCAGAACTAATGGCCCGCACACTCGCAGCGTCATTCACACCGAACCTGGTACCATCAGATCCAGTTTTCACACTTGCTACTGACCAAGAGGTTACACGCATTCTAGCCCGACCATCGCGCGACGACATTCGACCATGCTAGCACAGCCGAAGTCTACTGGGCTATATTTATTTAATTATTTATTTATTTATTTATTTATTGTTCCGTGGGACCAAATTAAGGAGAAGTCTCCATGGTCATGGAACGAGTCAATACATGAAATTATAACACGATATTAGAAACAGATAAAATGAAACATAAAAAAACATATTCAAGTGACAAGGCGTAAGTTTAAATAAAGAAAATGAACAATGTAACACTGGAATTTGCTTAATTTTTTAGCTCTTCCAGGAGCTCCTCGACACAATAGAAGGAGTGAGCCATGAGGAAACTCTTCAATTTAGACTTAAAGGGGGTACTGCTAAGATTTTTTAGTTCTTGTGGTAGCTTATTGAAAATGGATGCAGCAGAATACTGCACTCCTCTCTGCACAAGAGTCAAGAAAGTGCATTCCACATGCAGATTTGATTTCTGCCTAGTATTAACTGAGTGAAAGCTGCTAACTCTTGGGAATAGGCTAATATTGCTAACAACAAACGACATTAAAGAAAATATATACTGTGAGGGCAATGTCAGAATTCCCAGACTATTGTATAGGGGTCGACAAGAAGTTCTCGAACTTACACCACATATAGCTCGAACAGCCATTTTTTGAGCCAAAAACACCCTTTTTGAATCAGAAGAATTACCCCAAAAAATAATATCATACGACAAGCGTATGAAAATATGCGAAGTAGACTACTTTTCGTGTTGAAGTGACACTTATTTCAGATACTGTTCGAATGGTGAATAAAGCAGCATTTAGTTTTTGAACAAGATCCTGGACATGGGCTTTCCACAACAGCTTACTATCTATCCGAACGCCTAGGAATTTGAACTGTTCCGTCTCACTTATAATATGCCCATTCTGTCTGATCAAAATATCGGATGTTGTTGAATTGTTAGTTAGAAACCGTAAAAACTGAGTGTTACTGTGATTTAGCATCAAATTATTTTCCACAAGCCACGAACTTATTTCGTGAACTACATTATTTGTTACTGTTTCAATATTACACACAAGATCCTTCACTACCAAGCTGGTGTCATCAGCAAACAGAAATATTTTTGAATCACCTGTAATACTAGAAGGCATATCATTTATATAAATAAGAAACAGCAGTGGCCCCAGCACCGACCCTTGGGGAACGCCCCACTTAACAGTGCCCCATTGGGACTGAACATCACTACCACCCTCAATATTGCGGAGAATTACCTTCTGCTTTCTGTTCTTAAAGTAAGAGGCGAACCAATTGTAAGCTACTCCCCTTACTCGATAATGGTCCAACTTCTGCAGTAATATTTTGTGGTCAACACAGTCAAAAGCATTCGTTAAATCAAAGAAAACGCCTAGCGTTCGCAACCTTTTATTTAATCCGTCCAAAACCTCACTGAGAAAAGATAATATAGCATTTTAAATTGTTAAACCATTTCTAAAACCAAACTGAACATTTGACAACAAATTATATGAATTTAAATGCTCCAGTAACCTTGTATATAAAACCTTCTCGATAACTTTAGCAAACACCGATGGCATAGAAATAGATCTAAAATTGTCAACATTATCAATGTCTCCCTTTTTATAAAGTGGCTTCACTACCGAGTACTTTAATTGGTCAGGAAACCGACCACTCCTAAAGGAAAAGTTACAGATATGGCTAAGTACTGGGCTAACATACATAGAACAATACTTCAGTATTTTGATGGATACCCCGTCACATCCATGAGAGTTCTTGGTCTTTAGTGATTTAATTATTAACTCAATCTCCCTCTTGTCACTATCATGGAGGAGCATTTCAGGTAACAGTCTCGGAACACTTTTTTCTAAGAGCGCTATATGATTCCCTGTTGGGACTAGGTTTCTATTTGGTTCACCTGCTACATTCAGAAAGTGATTATTAAATACTGTAACTATATGCGACTTATCAGTAACAAGGACATTCCCACTATGCACTGATTCTATATCCTCGACCTGTCTGTGCAGACCAGCCACTTCCCTTACGACTGACCATATGGTTTTAATTTTATCCTGAGACTTAGCTATTCTATCTGCATACCACATACTTTTTGCCTTCCTAATAACATTTTTAAGCACCTTACAATACTGTTTGTAATGGGCTGCTGCATTTAGATTTTGACTGTTTCTAACGTTTTGATATAATTGCCACTTTGTTGTACAAGATATTCTTATCCCTCTAGTCAGCCACCCAGGCTGCCTGTTTGTGCTAGTACCCTGTTTTGACCGTTCTAACGGATAGCAACTTTCAAAGAGCATGAGAAAAGTCTTGAGAAAAGCATTATATTTATCTTCTACTGTATCAGCGCTATAAACATCTTGCCACTCTTGTTCCTTGATAAGGTTTACAAAGGTCTCTACAGCAACTGGATCAGCTTTCCTACACAGCTGATCACTATATTTAATACGTGTTGCAGCACAAAAATCTTTTAGAGTTAAAATTTGTGCTTCATGATCTGAAAGGCCATTCACCTTTTTGCTAACAGAATGCCATTCTAGTAATGAGGAATGAACAAAAATGTTGTCTATGGTTGTTCTACTGTTCCCTTGCACTCTCGTTGGAAAGAATACGGTTTGCATAAGATTATATGAATTAAAGAGGTCTACCAGCATCCTCTTCCTTGCACAATCACTTATACAATTAATATTGAAGTCGCCACATATAACTAACTTTTTGTATTTCCTATAAAGTGAACCAAGAACCTCCTCTATCTTTAGCAAAAATGTTGTGAAATCGGAGTCTGGGGAACTATAAATAACAACAGTTAGAAGTTTAGCTCCGTTAAATTTAACCACACCTGCACAACATTGAAACACCTTTTCAGTGCAGTACTTTGAAACATCAATTGACTCAAATGAGATGTCAGATATACCAATAATTTCAGAGTCAACATCTATAAGCAGTTCACTAACTTTATCCCTAATACCTTGTATATTTTGATGAAATATACTAATTCCCTCATTACTCGGATACCTAAGCTTTGTCAAAAGTGGTTCCTTTGTTACAGAGACTTCCCTTAAGCAGGAATACCTATCAGCTGAATTCAATCTAAAAAAGGTGCAGCTCTAACACCCACTACTGCAGGAATTTTCCCATGAGTGATCCCACCAACCCCACCTATGCTGTAACCTATAAGCTTTGCCAACCTCCCCTTCCCATACCTGTTGAGATGCAGGCCATGTCTAGTGAAACCTGCCCTGCTGATAGACTCCACAGACACCACTGGAATGTGACCCATGCTTTCTGTCATCAGCGCACCCCCAAGTCTCATGTTATTACGTCTGACGGCTGTATTAAGATGAGGCCGATCGTGACGCTGAAACAGTTCCACGAAATGCACATTTGTGTTGCCAGTCTGAGTGGCTATCTCTTTCAGGCCACCATCTATGTTATACTCCCCATCCCTATCAATACTATTTTCAGCCCCACCCACAATCACTACCTGATCCTCTTTAGTAAAATCCCTACATAGCCCCCCTATGTTAACAGTCACCTGAGCCAATCCTGCATTAGGCTTCACAATGCAGGTGACCTGGTACTCACTTCCCAGCACTTCCTGCAACTGCTGGCCTACACCTCTGCCATGAGAACTACCTACAGCAGAACCTTCTTCTTCCTCTTCGACTTTGCAACTGTTCTAGCCACCGTAACTACTGAGGTCTGCTGCATACTTCCTACATCTACAGCTACTAGAGATTCCTCTCCACTAGACTCTGACAGTTGGTCATATCTATTGTAAACACCAATAGTAAAACTATCTGAAAATCTTCTTCTCCTAGCAGATCTCTTGCCAAAAGCCAACTCCCATTCCCCAACCTCCTTCTCCCGCCTCATCCTATCTAGCTCCTCCCGCCCATTTTTCAACTGCACCTGAAGGGCACAGATCTTACGCTCCTGCTCCTCTATCAACTTACTCTTGCTACATAACCTGTAGTTCCAGGAGAGGATCTCACGACAATGCCCACTGGCTTCCCCACTGCATTCCCCCCAGTGAAAATAGTTCTAACAAGTCTCACACCGCAATCCACTACTCACGAACCTACGGCAAAGCCCACACTTCTCACTCATGGTAAAATTTTACTTTTTCTAAGTTTCGCTACTACAATAAGAAGATGTTAAAAACCTGACTACAATAATCACAAACTTACTCTACAAGGGAAGTAACTACTATTATTAACAGTATTAATAAACAACAAATGTGAATATAACAAAATACTAATACAGAAAGAGAATCAAACGGCTCATGACACAGTAACGAAGCTGAAAACAATTCCCAAAAGGTTCTTCTGAAATCATTTCACCAGAAAACACAAAAGACTCCGGTTGAAGACTACTAAAGTTCCTGAATAAACCACTATACACAAACAATTAAGTAGTACTTAACTTTCGATGCGGCCGCTACAGCTGCAACTGGTCAGCGCGGAATGTAAACACAGATAAGAGGTTACGTTGCTCGATACGAAACACTAACAAATATCAGATCACAACACAATACAGGCAGAGGTGAATGAAGAAACCACTAATACGTCACTTATATAGTAAACATTATCACAAAAACCGTTAAAATATATATCTGAAACCTAAAAATATATAAAAACTTGGAGAGCGATCTCACACGCAGTCACTCGCTTATGACGTCACACCAATGCATTCCGCTGCTAGGAAAGCCCCTGGTCATGATGGCATTCAAAACCGTGTCCTCCAGGCGTTCACGGATAAAGAAACTGAGTACCTAATACGCATAACGAATGCCATACGAAAACACCAACACTTCCCCGCCTTTTGGAAGACAGCCAAGGTCCTGATGTTCAGGAAGCCGGAGAAAGACCACAGCCTTCCACAAGATTACCGACCCATCAGCCTTCTGAACTCGCTCAGTAAGATTGTTGAGAAGGTGATTCTCAAACGAATCACTAGGCACTGCATAACAAATGACATCCTGAGACCGGAGCAATTCGGCTTCAGGAATCACCACTCCACAACACAACTCTTACGGGCCGTTGAACATATAACATACGGCTTCAACATAAACAAAGCTACAGGGGCGGTGTTCCTGGAGATCGAAAAGGCTTTCGACCGTCTATGGCACAACGGCCACATTCGCAAACTCAGCGACGCGGGATTCCCCGACGGGCTGGTGCGTCTAATACACTCATACCTCACAGACAGGAGTTTCAACACTGACGTGCAGGGAAAACAATAAACACGACACGGTATACACACGGGAGTACCCCAGGGAAGCATCCTAGGGCCCCTACTGTTAAACCTCTACATAAACGATCTCCCAACCAACACAACACAACGATGGCAATCTACGCGGATGACACAGCCATCCTCGCGCAAGATTGGAAACCATCAAACATTACGTCACGCCTACAGACTGCAATCAGAGTGGCTGAGCCTTGGTTGGAGAAATGGCGTGTTAGAGTAAACGTCGACAAGTGCGAAGCCGTTCTGTTCACTAGAAGACCGAAGCAACTGCGCAAACACCGATACTGCAGACCAATAACTCTACATGCACGCCCAATACGTTTCCGCGAGAAAGTCAAATACCCTGGTGTCTGGCTGGACCGGAAATTACTCTGGGGGGACCACAACCAACACATGACCAACCGAGCTAGCGCGAGGCTCAAACAGCTCTACCCTATGCTCAACAGGCGTAGCACACTGAACAGAAGGGTGTCGAGGTCCATGTACACGACACTTATCCGACCCCTGATGACGTACGCACCTCCTGTCTGGGGGTACGCTGCGCCTGCACGCCTGCGCCGTCTGCAGCTCATACAAAACAAAGTACTCAAAATCATAAGCAATGCTCTACGATATACACGCATCGCGGACCTTCACCGGGAATACCGACTTGAGACTCTCACGGAGGTAATCCACAAACTCACCACAAGACTATACAGAAACTCCAGACATTCGCAGAACCCGTTTATTCTGAATCTGGGGAACTACGAAAACAACCATAGATGGAAACATAAAAGACCAAAAGACATACTTGTAAGGACCTAACATCTATGGCCAAGCATACGCAAACATAACGGTACAGGCGAGCCCCTGTTAATCAGACACCATTACTGGATATCCATCTGGAATACACTGCCGAATAACTGGCTCCACGCAGGGAAGCCGTACCGTACACTGCATGCAGACAAGCTCCACACATCTCCCACACAGTGAGATGATCTACGGCCGATCTCCCACTACTGTATAACGATCTTGATTGTTCCAGGAATGTAGCGGCTGCAGCATCTGGGATATGTCGCCATCGCTTGCCACGGTAATGATGCATGATACCCATACTAACAAATCCAACCTTGCATGAACTATCGCAGCTAGTAAGCCACTACTGCTCTTACTACCCATCCCACTGTCGCAGAGGTCTTTTCCCACGGCACGAGCCATGGCACTTTTTCCCTCTGCTCTTCAAATCGCTACCCTCACTCGCGTTTCGTCCACTATCTATCACCTGATAGACCGTGTTAATGCGTAGCCTTACCCACACGCACGGATAACATCACAGCCCAGCATCCTGTGACCCACTTACTAGATAACTAACATGTTTACGGAGGTGACAGTAGAACTTTTGGTTTGGTCACCGCGTTGGTGCGGGCGTGTAGGGGCCCCATCTCTTTCCTCTCTCAGCAACTGGCATCGCTTGTAAAGAGCTAGTATCTTGAGATAGAGACATTATTGTGTATGAAATTGTGCAGATATATATTTCATGTAATCTGAGTACAACGACCAGCAAGAAAATATTATGCATATGTAAATTTAGTGACGAAATTCTAGAAAAAGTTGAAAAACATGTTTTAGTAGTGGAATGTGCAAGTTGTTCTAAGAGATGGGGTGCAAGGTTTCTGTTTTTGTGGAAGAAGACTTGAAAGTCCGTAGGGTTTATTATTTTATGTGGCACAGCGCGTGACAACAAGTAAGAGTTACATAGTCAAGCGGTACTACTTAGGTGAAAACTTCACACAGAAGCTGAAGAACAGTCCCTCTTCGATCTTGTTGACTGGGAAAGACTTTTAGAGCCAACGAGACCAAATTTTCTGTCCACGAGGAAATTGTGTAAACAAAGCTCGGACTGCCAAGGATTTGGTATCTTCTTTTTAAAAGAAAGAAACCGATTTGACTGAGTTTGTGTCAGCTGAGTATCAAGCTGATTTATAGTAATTTATGTTCACCTTTGCTCGGATAAACAGTGCTGCATGAATCAGAAAAATAAGCAGTGACATTTGCATACTCTTCATGGACTGTCCGTTTCATAAACAATCGTTCCAAAGCGAAAATTATTTGACAAACTCGAAAATGGTTAAATGATGATGGCGTCCGCTTGGGTAAAATATTCCGGAGGTAAAATAGTCCCCCATCGGATCTCCGGGCGGGGACTACTCTGGAGGACGTCGTTATCAGGAGAAAGAAAACTGGCGTTCTACATCTACATCTACATTTACATTTATACTCCGCAAGCCACCCAACGGTGAGTGGCGGAGGGCACTCTACGTGCCACTGTCATTACCTCCCTTTCCTGTTGCAGTCGCGTATGGTTCGAGGGAAGAACGACTGTCTGAAAGCCTCCGTGCGCGCTCTAATCTCTCTAATTTTACATTCGTGATCTCCTCGGGAGATATAAGTAGGGGGAAGCAATATATTCGATACCTCATCCAGAAACGCACCCTCTCGAAACCTGGCGAGCAAGCTACACCGCGATGCAGAGCGCCTCTCTTGCAGAGTCTGCCACTTGAGTTTATTAAACGCTATCACGGTTACCAAATAACCCTGTGACGAAACGCGCCGCTCTTCTTTGGATCTTCTCTATCTCCTCCGACAAACCGATCTGGTACGGATCCCACACTGATGAGCAATACTCAAGTATAGGTCGAACGAGTGTTTTGTAAGCCACCTCCTTTGTTGATGGACCACATTTTCTAAGCACTCTCCCAATGAATCTCAATCTGGTACCCGCCTTACCAACAGTTAATTTTATATGATCATTCCATTTCAAATCGTTCCGCACGCATACTCCCAGATATTTTAGAGAACTAACTGCTACCAGTGTTTGTTCCGCTATCATATAATCATACAATAAAGGATCCTTCTTTCTATGTATTCGCAATACATTACATTTGTCTATGTTAAGGGACAGTTGCCACTCCCTGCACCAAGTGCCTATCCGCTGCAGATCTTCCTGCATTTCGCTACAATTTTCTAATGCTGCAACTTCTCTGTATACTACAGCATCATCCGCGAAAGGCCACATGGAACTTCCGACACTATCTACTAGGTCATTTATACATATTGTGAAAAGCAATGGTCCCATAACACTCCCCTGTGGCACGCCAGAGGTTACTTTAACGTCTGTAGACGTCTGTAGACGTCTCTCCATTGATAACAACATGCTGTGTTCTGTTTGCTAAAAACTCTTCAATCCAGCCACACAGCTGGTCTGATATTCCGTAGGCTCTTACTTTGTTTATCAGGCGACAATGTGGAACTGCATTGAACGCCTTCCGGAAGTGAAGAAAAATAGCATCTATCTGGGAGCGTGTATCTAATATTTTCTGGGTCTCATGAACAAATAAAGCGAGTTGGGTCTCACACGATCGCTGTTTCCGGAATCCATGTTGATTCCTACGTAGTAGACTCTGGGTTTCCAAAAACGACATGATACTCGAGCAAAAAACATGTTCTAAAATTCTACAAGAGATCGACGTCAGAGATATAGGTCTATAGTTTTGCGCATCTGCTCGACGACCCTTCTTGAAGACTGGGACTACCTGTGCTCTTTTCCGATTATTTGGAACCCTCCGTTCCTCTAGAGACTTGCGGTGCACGGCTGTTGGAAGGGGGGCAAGTTCTTTCGCGTACTCTGTGTAGAATCGAACTGGTATCCCGTCAGGTCCAGTGGACTTTCCTCTATTGAGTGATTCCAGTTGCTTTTCTATTCCTTGGACACTTATTTCGATGTCAGCCATTTTTTCGTTTGTGCGAGGATTTAGAGAAGGAACTGCAGTGCGGTCTTCCTCTGTGAAACAGCTTTGGAAAAAGGTGTTTAGTATTTCAGCTTTACGCGTGTCATCCTCTGTTTCAATGCCATCATCATCCCGGAGTGTCTGGATATGCTGTATCGAGCCACTTACTGATTTAACGTAAGACCAGAACTTCCTAGGATTTTCTGTCAAGTCGGTACATAGAATTTTACTTTCGAATTCACTGAACGCTTCACGCATAGCCCTCCTTACGCTAACTTTGACATCGTTTAGCTTCTGTTTGTCTGAGAGGTTTTGCCTGCGTTTAAACTTGGAGTGAAGCTCTCTTTGCTTTCGCAGTAGTTTCCTAACTTTGTTGTTGTACCACGGTGGGTTTTTCCCGTCCCTCACAGTTTTACTCGGCACGTATCTGTCTAAAACGCATTTTACGATTGCCTTGAACGTTTTCCATAAACACTCAACATTGTCAGTGTCGGAACAGAAATTTTCGTTTTGATCTGTTAGGTAGTCTGAAATCTGCATTCTATTACTCTTGCTAAACAGATAAACCTTCCTCCCTTTTTTCATATTCCTATTAACTTCCATTTTCAAGGATACTGCAACGGCCTTATGATCTCTGATTCCCTGTCCTGTACATACAGAGTCGAAAAGTTCGGGTCTGTTTGTTATCAGTAGGTCCAAGATGTTATCTCCACGAGTCGGTTCTCTGTTTAATTGCTCGAGGTAATTTTCGGATAGTGCACTCAGTATAATGTCACTCGATGCTCTGTCCATACCACCCGTCCTAAACATCTGACTGTCCCAGTCTATATCTGGTAAATTGAAATCTCCACCTAAGACTATAACATGCTGAGAAAATTTATGTGAAATGTATTCCAAATTTTCTCTCAGTGTTTCTGCCACTAATGCTGCTGAGTCGGGAGGTCGGTAAAAGGAGCCAATTATTAACCTAGCGCGGTTGTTGAGTGTAACCTCCACCTTTAATAATTCACAGGAACTATCCACTTCTACTTCGACGAACACTCCACCACCGGTTGCATGCAATCTACCCTTTCTAAACACCGTCTGTACCTTTGTAAAAATTTCGGCAGAATTTATCTCTGGCTTAAGCCAGCTATCTGTACCTATACCGATTTCAGCTTCGGTGCTTTCTATCAGCGCTTCTGGTACTTTACCAACGCAGCTTCGACAGTTGACAATTACAATACCGATTGCTGCTTGGTGCCCGCATGTCCTGACTTTGCCCCGCACCCGTTGAGGCTGTTGCCCTTTCTGTACTTCCCCAAGGCCATCTAACCTAAAAAAACCGCCCAGCCCACGCCACACAACCCCTGCTACCCATGTAGCTGCTTGTTGCGTGTAGTGGACTCCTGACCTATCCAGCGGAACCCGAAACCCCACCACCCTATGGCGCAAGTCGAGGAATCTGCAGCCCACCCGGTCGCAGAACCGTCTCAGCCTCTGATTCAGACCCTCCACTCGGCTCTGTACCAAAGGTCCGCAGTCAGTCCTGTCGACGATGCTGCAGATGGTGAGCTCTGCTTTCATCCCGCTAGCGAGACTGGAAGTCTTCACCCAATCAGATAGCCGCCGGAAGCCAGAGAGGATTTCCTCGGATCCATAGCGACACACATCATTGGTGCCGACATGAGCGACCACCTGCAGATGGGTGCACCCTGTACCCTTCATGGCATCCGGAAGGACCCTTTCCACATCTGGAATGACTCCCCCCGGTATGCACACGGAGTGCACATTGGTTTTCTTCCCCTCTCTTGCTGCCATTTCCCTAAGGGGCCCCATTACGCGCCTGACGTTGGAGCTCCCAACTACCAGTAAGCCCACCCTCTGCGACCGCCCGGATCTTGCAGACTGAGGGGCAACCTCTGGAACAGGACAAGCAGCCATGTCAGGCCGAAGATCAGTATCAGCCTGAGTCAGAGCCTGAAACCGGTTCGTCAGAGAAACTGGAGAGGCCTTCCGTTCAGCCCTCCGGAATGTCTTTCGCCCCCTGCCACACCTTCAGACGACCTCCCACTCTACCACAGGTGAGGGATCAGCCTCAATGCGGGCAGTATCCCGGGCGACCACAGTCGTAGTCCCATCGGGGGATGCGTGGGACGAGCTGGCCGTCCCCGACAAACCCCCATCCGGACCCCCACAGTGATGCCCATTGGCAACAGCCTCGAGCTGTGTGACCGAAGCCAAAACTGCCTGAAGCTGGGAGCGACGGGATGCCAACTCAGCCTGCATCCGAACACAGCAGTTGCAGTCCCTATCCATGCTAAATACTGTTTTGCAAAGAACGTTTGAACTAATCTACAGAGAGCGCAAACAAATCGACAAAATTTAAACGGTTATTAAAATACAAGATTGCCTAGTAAATGCAGTAATGCTGCTACTTGCGCACTGCTGACACACTGCTCGGCGGCGGAAGGAGACTACGCGATTTTACACTATTCAGGTACTAAAACGCGATGCTACAACTCTCAAATACTATAATACGCCCGAAATTTATGAATTAAACAATGCAAGTACCAAAAACACGCAAAGAAATTAAGAATTAAACTATGTAACAAATGAGTGAGCTAGGAGTATACGACCTGCTGCTGCAGCTGCTTATCCAACGGCGGCAGGGAGCACACTGACTGACCAACCGACACTGGCCGTTCAAAACAAAAACAGAAGACAAACGACTACGCGAATTTACACTATTCAGGTACTAAAACGCGATGCTACAGCTCTCAAATACTATAATACGCCCGAAACTTATGAATTAAACAATGCAAGTACCAAAAACACGCAAAGACATTAAGAATTGAACTATGTAACAAATGAGTGAGCTAGGAGTATACGACTTGCTGCTGCAGCTGCTTATCCAACGGCGGCAGGGAGCGTGGAATGTCAGATCCCTTAATCGAGAAGGTAGGTTAGAAAATTTAAAAAGGGAAATGGGTAGGTCAAAGTTAGATATAGTGGGAATTAGTGAAGTTCGGTGGTAGGAGGAACTAGACTTTTGGTCAGGTGAATACAGGGTTATAAATACAAAATCAAATAGGGGTAATGCAGGAGTAGGTTTACTAATGAATAAAAAAATAGGAGTGCGGGTAAGCTACTACAAACAGCATAGTGAACGCATTATTGTAGCCAAGATAGACATGAATCCCACGCCTACTACAGTTATACAAGTTTATATGCCTACTAGCTCTGGAGATGACGAAGAAAATGAAGAAATGTATGATGAAATAAAAGAAATTATTCAGACAGTTAAGGGAGGCGAAACTTTAATAGTCATGGGTGACTGGAATTCAGTAGTAGGAAAAGAGAGAGAACGAAACGTAGTAGGGGAATATGGACTGGGGCTGAGAAATGAAAGAGGAAGCCGCCTGATAGAATTTTGCAAGGAGCATAACTTAACCATAGCTAACACTTGGCTAAAGAATCATAAAAGAAGTTTGATTACATGGAAGAAGCCTGGAGATACTGACAGGTTTCAGATAGATTATATAATGGTAAGACAGAGATTTAGGAACCAGATTTTAAATTGTAAGACATTTCCAGGGGCAGATGTGGACTCTGACCACAATCTATTGATTATGAACTGTAGATTAAAACTGAAGAAACTGCAAAAGGGTGGGAATTTAAGGAGATGGGACCTGGATAGACTGACTAAACCAGAGGTTGTACAGAGTTTCAGTGAGAGCATAAGGGAACAATTGACAGGAATGGGGGAAAGAAATACAGTAGAAGAAGAATGGGTAGCTTTGAGGAATGAAGTAGTGAAGACAGCAGAGGATCATGTAGGTAAAAAGACGAGGGTAAGTATAAATCCTTGGGTAACAGAAGAAATGTTGAATTTAATTGATGAAATAAGAAAATATAGAAATGCAGTAAATGAAGCGTGCAAAAAGGAATACAAACATCTCAAAAATGAGATCGACAGGAAGTGCAAAATTGGTCAGCAGGGATGGCTAGAGGACAAATGTAAGGATTTAGAAGCTTATCTCACTAGGGGTAAGATAGATACTGCCTACAGGAATATTAAAGAGACCTTTGGAGAAAAGAGAACCACTTTTATGAATTTCAAGACCTCAGACGGAAACCCAGTTCTAAGCAAAGAAGGGAAAGCAGAAAGGTGGAAGGAGTATATAGAGGGTCTATACAAGACAATGTACTTGAGGACAATATTATGGAAATGGAAGAGGATGTAGATGAAGATGAAATGGGAGATACGACACTGCGTGAAGAGTTTGACAGAGCACTGAAAGACCTGAGTCGAAACAAGGCCGACGGAGTAGACAACATTCAATTAGAACCACTGACGGCTTTGGGAGAGCCAGTCCTGACAACACTCTACCATCGGGTGTGCAAGATTTATCAGACAGGCGAAATACCCTCAGACTTCAAGAAGAATATAATAATTCCAATCCCAAAGAAAGCAGGTTCTGACATATGTGAAAATTACCGAACAATCAGTTCAATACGTCACGGTTGGAAAATACTGACGCGAATTCTGTACAGACGAATGCAAAAACTGGTAGAAGCCGACCTTGGGGAAGATCAGTTTGGATTCCGTAGAAATATTGGAACACGTGAGGCAATACTGACCCTACGACTTATCTTAAAAGCTAGATTAAGGACAGGCAAACCTACGTTTCTAGCATTTGTTGACTTAGAGAAAGCTTTTGACAATACTCTGGAATACTCTCTTTCAAATTCTGATGGTAGCAGGGGTAAAATACAGGGAGCGAAAGGCTATTTACAATGTAACCGAAACCAGATGGTATTTATAAGAGTCGAGGGGCATGACTGGGAAGCAGTGGTTGGGAAGGGAGTAAGACAAGGTTGTAGCCTATCCCCGATGTTATTCAATCTGTATATTGAGCATGTATTGAAAGAAACATAAGAAAAATTCGGAGTAGGTATTAAAATACATTGAGAAGAAATAAAAACTTTTAGGTTCGCCGATGACATTGTAATTCTGTCAGAGACAGCAAAGGACTTGCAAGAGCAGTTGAACGGAGTGGATAGTGTCTTGAAAGGAGGATATAAGATGAACATCAACAAAAGCAAAACGAGGATAATGGAATGTAGTCGAATTAAGTCGGGTGATACTGAGGGAATTGGATTAGGAAATGAGACACTTAAAGTAGTAAAGGAGTTTTGCTATTTGGGGAGCAAAACATCTATGGTCGAAGTAGAGAGGGTATAAAATGTAGACTGACAATGGCAAGGAAAGCGCTTTTGAAGAAGAGAAATTTGTTAACATCGAGTATAGATTTAAGTGTCAGGAAGGCGTTTCTGAAAGTATTTGTATGTTGTGTAGCCATGTATGGAAGTGAAATATGGACGATAAATTGTTTGGACAAGAAGAGAATAGAAGCTTTCGAAATGTGGTGCTACAGAAGAATGCTGAAGATTAGATGGGTAGATTATATAACTAATGAAGAAGTATTGGATAGGATTGGGGAGAAGAGAATTTTGTGGCACAACTTGACTAGAGGAAGGGATCGGTTGGTAGGACATGTTCTGAGGCATTAAGGGATGACCAATTTAGTATTGGAGGGCAGCGTGGAGGGTAAAAATCGTAGAGGGAGACCAAGAAATGAATACACTAAACAGATTCAGAAAGATGTAGGTTGCAGTAGGTACTGGGAGATGAAGAAGCTTGCACAGAATAGAGTAGCATGGACAGGTGCATCAAATCAGTCTCAGGACTGAAGACCACAACAACAACAACAACATATCAAAACCGCCGATACACTATACTGAGCTTCTTCCAATTAATTATCAACGCCAAAACTCTGAAATTACAGCAGCTCAGAGCACAGAAGTAACAACAATAATTTTAACCGAGACAAAGGAATTAAGGACACTGTCTGGCAGTGGTCATTGGTGAAAATCAACTAGGAAAGTTGAAACTTTGTGCCAGAGCGAAATTATAACCCAGATTTCCTTATTACTAGGCACAAGTGCTGACCACTACCCTATCTAAACACAGCATTCATTGCAACTTCACCGACTACTTTAGCACGCCTCCAGCCAGACCACAAAATCTCAACTTATTCACAAACTACTAATTAATGTCACTTGCCCATTAACCTCATTCGGCGATTCCTGTGAGAGTTCCAGCCTGGCGTTCATCTGAATTGAAGTGATGAATTTTGTCGTCCTTAACTTAATTATGTATGTGCTGTCTGTTCTTTCGGACATCTGTGTTTGTCATATTGTATTGGCAAGGTCAAATATTTTACAGAGGGGCCTAGCGGATGACGCCTCTGCACGAGGTCACTAAGAAAATCTGATCCAGTCAGTGGTTTATTTTGACAAATTTTACGTATGGTGGTGCACTGTTGGCCGTAGTTGCCTCTAACCCTGGTCACGGGCAGACTCTCGGACACTGCGAATGTCCGTGCGCATGCGTCCCAGTGAGATATCGTTCCTCTGGCCAGCGCTACACCACACAGCGGATGGGGTGGTCGAGGTAAGAAGAGGCACAGAGAGGGATCGAGTACACTGCCGCCGATAGCAGCAATCCATGCTGTACCAGGCTGGGCTACTGTTAAACAAGGAATATAAAAGCACTTCGACAGTTGTTGAAGGTATCTGGGAAAGAATACAGAAATAAGCGACATGCCATTGACATAATTCACGCCAAACCTGGTACAGCATGGATGGCTGCTATCGGCTGCGGCGGTATGCTCGATCCCTCTCTGTGCCTCTTTTTCCCTGGACCACCCCATCTGCTGTGTGGTGTAGCGCTGGCGTTGAACTCATTACTGCCGGCCTGCTAGGCGCCGCACCCGTAGGGCTTAGGCGTACCCGACGGTGGTCCGTCAGGAACCCTGGCTGTCGTCTTCCGTCCCCCACTCATAGAATACAACACCTGATACTGCACTACTGCTGGTAGTTCATTAGCTCTCCCATCAGTAGTGGTTGGTGGGACACAGCATGAAGTTCGTCAGTGGAATGCAGCTCTGCAGCACTCTAAGGCTGACTGGTATTGCGCTGGTTGTTCCGAGACAAGACTTACTAAAACAATATTTTCATGGAACGGTATGTCACGGACTCCTTCGTTCTCATTGACCTGAATCGTTCTCCTCTACTTTTAGCTGGGGCTCTGGTATTTAAAGAGCTCTTCATAGTTCTGAGACGTGCGGATTACTATCGATGACCGCATGTAGCGTCGTTATTCTGCTACCCTTGCTTTAATTCTCTCCTAGCAGCTAGTAAAATTGGTGAATGAGTGTTTTCTGTGGCCGTGTCTATTGCTTCTTGCGGCACACCACCACGCCAACGAGCGTGCATGTTATTTTGTTTAGTTGCTTTCCTTTTCCGTTTTCCCGCTGCGTGTGCTCTCTCTCTCACTCAGCTACTGTGGAGTTGCAGCCAGTGCCGCCCGTCTGTCTTGCATCACCATGCATCCTGGTCCGCCGCTAATCGTGGCGTAACCAGCCTATCTTACGTCAAGGTCAGGCGCACTTCAAAACTGAAGTATATATTTCTAAGCCGATCTTATTTTATTATAGGACTTTAGACATTAGCCGAGGGATAATTCGCACCCATTTTTAATTTATCACTTAATATCACAAAAGCTTAACCTCTCTAACCTCCGAGCAGCAGATGGCATAACAGTTACCCGACGAACTGTTTAAAATTGGTTACTTCAAGGACAGCTCCGAGCCAGATGCCCTGTCGAATGCATTGGCTACAGAAACATGAACTTGATAGTTGATTACCTGGCGATTTGCAGAAAATCTCGGTTTTTTTTCCTCGATTCGCTAGACAGCCGGTGCACAAAGCAATATACTGAAGACACAATCAACAAAGACAGGACACCTGATCTCCTTGGAATAAACTGAAATTAATACAATCATCATGACAACACTCGAAATACTAGAGGTAGAAGTTGGGGATATTAAAGTCCAAATGTGTAGGAGATTGGATAGAGAACCATAAACGAAAAGGAAAATAAATCTGCGTCTTAGGCAACATAGCAGAGGTTGTTCATGGATATCTCCTGAGTACTTTGCTATAAGGGACCCACGGCCACCGTCTGCTTGCTAAACAGTATTAATGTAATTACGGTTTATTCTGTTTATTGTTCCGCTTAACTTCGAGTCTGTGCAAGAACTTTCACAACTACGAAAGCTACTGTAATATGCAATTGGCAAAACACAAAAAATATTCGGATTCTCGTTGAAGTCTATGTACGGATACCAATGGAATGTGATTTGGCCGCTACAGGAACCGCTCAGCAGAAGCGTCGTTCTTCTGCTCTTCCTGTTCACTCAGTGAAACCACACCTTTAGCTTTTAGCTCTTCATCAGTAAAGCTATCTGTAATGTGTATCATTGTTAACGTAGAACTAGCACTGCCGAAAAGGAACCCGAGACAGAAATAATACGAATTACAACTGATAGAGTGGGGCCTACATGTTCAGTAAATTAATAACAAATTAATAGGTTTAGTAGGAGATGGTACTGATTTCGCATGTCACGCCTTACGGGTCAGAATGCTGTTGGGTGCTAAATTGAAAAGAATGCCAAAGTCTAAGGACTGACAAAGCATTACAGTAGATCGAAATATAGGGAGAAGTTGAATGTGAGATGCTTTTTAATAGTTTCGACAGCGAAATCTGACAGAAAATCCAAAGACTTTCTGGTCGTTCGTAAAGTACACCATCGAGAAGACGCAATCAGTAACTCCACATCGCGAAAGCAAAGGCAATGTTACTATGACAGTGCCAGTAAAGGAGAGTTACTAAACACGTCTGGCGAAATCCCTTCACCAAAGAAGACGAAGTAAATGTTCGAGAATTAGAATCAAGACCAACTGTTAAAATGAGTAACTAAGAAGTAGATATCCTCGTTGTAGCGAAACATCTTAAATCACTTAAGATACGTAAGGCCATAGGCCCAGATTGTATACCAGTTAAGCTTCTTTCAGAGTATACCTATGCAATAGCTCTACACTTAGATACAACCGCTAGCTCGCCGAAAGATCTGTACGTAATGACTGGTAAGTTACACAGGTTACGCCAGTACTCAAGAAAGGAAACAAGAGGAATCCGCTAAATTAGAGACCCATATCGGTAACGTCAATTTACAGTTGGATTCTGGAACATATACTGTGCTCGAACTTTATAAATTACCGGACGAAAACGATTTATTCACACATAGTCAACATGGATTCAGAAAGTATCGTTCCTGAGAGACGCAAGTAGCTCTTTATTCTCAAGAAATAAAGTGTCCTGCCGACACAGGACGTCAGACTGATTCTTTGGATTTCCCGAAAGCTTTTGAACCGCTCCTTAAAAATGACTTCTAATGAAATCTCGTGCGTATGGACTATCGTCTCAGTTATGCGACTGGATTCGTGGTTTCCTGTCAGAGAGGTCACAGTTCATAGCATTTAACGGAAAGTCATTGTCTAAAACAGAAGTAATATCTTGCTTTCCCAAGGAAATGTATTAGGGATTCTATTGCTCTTGATGTATATAAACGACTTCGAAGACAATATCAGCAGCACTCTTAGACTGTTTGCAAATGAAGCTGTCATCTACCGTCTTGTAAAGACATCAGATAATCAAAAGTAATAACAGGAAACTGATTTAGACAACATATCTGTATGATGCGAAAAGTGGCAATACGATAACTAAAGAAAAGTGTGAAGTCACCTACATGTGTAGGAAAAAGAATTCGCTAAATTTCTCGTACAGGGTAAGTAACGCAAATATAAAGGCTATGAATTCAGTTAAGTACGTAGGGATTACAATCACGAATAACGTAAATTATAACGCTCAAAAGTTGTGGGAGAAAAGAAAGCGTAGACGGCGATTTATTGGCACAACACTTAGAGAAACGCAGCAGATCCGCTAAACCGACTGCCTACATTACGTTAGTCCGTGCTCTTCTGGAGTATTGCTGGACGTCATGGCTTCCGTCAATTATATATCGTAATATGCTTAAGTAAGCACTCCTCAAATAGTAATTTATAAGTTTATATTCTGACAATGATTTTTACCAGTATTATTCTCAGCAGATGCATAATTAACGGACGAAAAATCGAGTTATTTTCCGCTCATTATTCTTTGTCACCCGTAATTGTTCTATTACGTTCTTCGTGGCAGGGTGTTAACTGTTACTGTCTACGAATGTGACCACGTCACGCCAATTTCCTTAGGTCATATTGCTCCAATGCGCATGCGTAGACCCGTTTTCCGCCTCCGACACGGCTTGTCGCTCAGTCCATTGCTGGCCACTTTCCTGCCTGCATCTACACGCATTGCGGTCTGCTGTATTTATGGTATGTCATTTTAACACGAATACCTTCATCTGTTATCGCCTTTACACTGTTTTTATTAATATGTGAGTTGCTGTTCACACCTCTCACATTTCCATTTCAAAAAAATGGTTCAAATGGCTCTGAGCACTATGGGACTTAACATCCCCGATCATCAGTCCCCTAGAACTAGGAACTACTTAAACCTAACGAACCTAAGGACTTCACACACATCCATACCCGAGGCAGGATTCGAACCTGCGTCCGTAGCGGTCACTCGGTTCCAGACTGAAGCGCCTAGAACCGGTTGGCCACGCCGGCCGGCACGTTTCCATTTATTTCTAGGCACTCGGTATGGTTTGCGTCCGTATATTTTATGATCTGCCGGTTACATTCAGCCTATAGTGTTTTTAATATTTAATTATCAATTTTTGACTTGGTTTTGTAGCCGATGATTGGTTTTTTATCGTACTAGATTGGGAAAATATCTCTTGATGAGTCAAAAAGTTCTTTTTTTTTTTTTTTAAGAAAATTAGCCGCGTTTGAGGAACCATGATCGCACACTTTCGCTTACCTGATGCCTCGCGATTGGCGTCATTTATTCATAAATAAAACGTTCAAATGCGTGTGAAATCTTATGGGACTTAACTGCTAAGGTCATCAGTCCCTAAACTTATACACAACTCAACCTAAATTATCCTGAGGACAAACACAAACACACCCATGCCCGAGGGAGGACTCTAACCTCCGCCAAGACTAGCCGCACCTCCCATGACTGCATCGCCTTCGACCGCTCGGCTAATCCCGCGTGGTTATTCATAAACAAGTATGTTCGGTCACGTACATGTTGCAGATTTATTGTTTGCTTCAGCATGTAAGAAATTTGTTGCATTTCTCGCTATGTATTGTAACTATAATTCGACCACAATTATAGCGAACGCTATTTGTAATTTAACAGATATAACTTGGTGATGTGGCTTCTAAGCTACGAAACAGGTCATTAAATAAATTGTTTACAAGAGCAACGAAGCGATTACTACTCAGGATGAAAATCCAATAACTCTTCTAACGAGCCGCTGGAGACCAAGGTACGCAGAAGGTATTCCTGAGCAATCTCTGGCAGTTTGTCGGCGTAAGTTCTGGTTCACCCTGTATATCTGGTTATTACACGCACAGTGCCCGAGTGCAGAAAAGCCCTAAAGTAACACTCGCAGAAGCGTAGCGGTGTTCAAGTTGTCGGCGGAGCAAGGGGTGCGGGCAGAGAGCGCGGTGGCACGCGGGGAAGGAAGGGTCACGGGAGAGTCGGAGAGCCGCGCAAAGCCTGCGCTTTACGGCGTGTCCGCACTTGTCGCCGGCGCCGGTTTACGACCCGCAGACGCGTCTGGCGGCCGTTGGCTCACTGTGGGTGGGTGCGAGAGGGGGGGGGGGGGGGGTCTGCTGCCGCCACGCCGGCCGTCTGGCTGCAGGCTGGGCCGTCTGCGGTGGCGGCCGCAGCGCCGGCTGTTAATTATGCAGCCAGCCGGCAGCCGGCGCTGCGGTCGCGCCGCCTCCTGGAGGACCGCTAACGAGCCCAGCTTCGATATGCGGTCTCGTACGGTCCAGTCCGACACGGACGGATGCACCTGCTCGCGGCTGCGATAAACCACCGGCTGGGACCCAACCCTGACCGACGAAACTTACCAGTGCGAACGAACGTCGGCGGATTCTAATGATGTAACGGTACTCTATCCAGGAGGTCACGTGGCTTTAAAATTATGCCGGATGGTTATAATGAGAGTGCAGCTAATCAGAGAGGTCCAGTGTGGGCTGGAATTACCGTATGGCAGCTAAACCTGGTAGATACTCCATTGTGTAAATGTTGTTGTGGTTTTCAGTCCTGAGACTGGTTTGATGCAGCGCTCCATGCTACTCTACCCTGTGCAAGCTTCTTCACCTCCCAGTACCTACTGCAGCTACATCCTTCTGAACCTGCTTAGCGTATTCACCCTTTGGTCTCCGTCTACGATTTTTACCATCCAAGCTCTCCTCCAATACTAAATTGGTGATCCCTTGATGCCTCAGAACATGTCCTACCAACCGATCCCCTCTTCTAGTCAAGCTGTGCCACAAACTCCTGTTCTCCCCATTTCTGTTCAATACCTCCTCATTAGTTATGTGATCTACCCATCTAATTTTCAGCATTCTTCTGTAGCACCACATTCCGAAAGCTTCTATTCTCTTCTTGTCCAAACTATTTAACGTCCACGTTTCACTTCCATACATGGCTACACAACATACAAATACTTTCAGAAACAACTTCCTGACATTTAAATCTATACTCTATGTTAACAAATTTCTCTTCTTCAGAAACGCTTTCCTTGCCAGTCTACATTTTATATCCTCTCTACTTCGACCATCATCAATTATTTTTCTCGCCAAATAGGAAAACTCCTTTACTACTTTAAGTGTCTCATTTCCTAATCTAATTCTCTCAGCATCACCAGACTTAATTCGACTACATTCCATCATCCTCATTTTGCTTTGTTGATGTTCATCTAATATCCTCCTTCAAGACCCTGTCCATTCCACTCAACTGCCCTTCCAGTCCTTGGCTGTCTCTGGCAGAATTACAATGTCTTCGGCGAACCTTAAAGTTTTTAATTCTTCTCCATCGATTTTAATACCTACTCCGAATTTTTCTTTTGTTTCATTTACTGATGGGTCAATACACAGATTGAATAACATCGCGGAGAGGCTACAACCCTGTCTCGCTCACTTCCCAACCACTGCTTCCCTTTCATGTCCCTCGACTCTTATAACTGCCATCTGGTTTCTGTACAAATTGTAAATAGCCTTTCGCTCCCTGTATTTTACCACTGCCACCAACAGAATTTGAAAGAGAGTATTCCAGAGTATTGTCAAAAGCTTTCTCGAAGGCTCCTAATGCTAGAAACGTAGGTTTGCATTTTCTTAGTCTAGCTTCTAAGATAAGCCGTTGGGTCAGTATTGCCGCACGTGTTCCAATATTTCTACGGAATCCAAACTGATACTCCCCGAGATCGGCTTCTACCAGTATTTCCATTCGTCTGTAAAGAATTTGCGTTAGTATTTTGCAGCCGTGATTTATTAAACTGATAGTGATTTTCACATCTGTCCACACCTGCTTTCTTTGGGATTGGAATAACTATATTCTTCTCGATGGTATTTCACTTGTCTCATACATCTTGCTCACCAGATTGTAGAGTTTTGTCAGGACTGGCTCTCCCAAGGCTGTCAGTAGTTCTAATGAAATGTTGTCTACTCCCGGGGCCTTGTTTCGACTTAGGTCTTTCACTGCTCCGTCAAACTCTTCACGCAGTATCGTATCTCCCATTTCATGTTCATCTACATACCTTTCCATTTCTAAAATATTGTTATCAAGAACATCGCACTTGTATAGACCCTCTAAATACTCCTTCCACCTTTCTGCTTTCCCCTCTTTGCTTAGAATTGGGTTTCCATCTGAGCTCTTGATATTCATACAAGTGGTTCTCTTTTCTCCAAAGGTCTCTTTAATTTCCCTGTAGGAAGTATCTATCTTACCCTTAGTGAGATAAGCCTCTACATCCTTACATTTGTCCTCTAGCTATCCCTGTTTAGCAATTTTGCACTTGCTGTCGATCTAATTTTTGAGACGTTTGTATTCATTTCTGCATGCTTCATTTATTGCATTTTTATATTTTCTTCTTTCATCAGTTAAATTCGGTATTTCTTCTGTTACCCAAGGATTTCTACTAGCCCTCGTCTCTTTACCTACTTGATCCTCTACTGCCTTCACCTCTTCATCCCTCAAAGCTACCCATTCTTCTTCTACTGTATTTCTTTCCCCCATTCCTGTCAATTGTTCCCTTATACTCTCCCTGAATCTCTGTACAACCTCTGGTTTAGTCAGTTTATCCATGTCCCATCTCCTTAAATTCCCACCTTTTTACAGTTTCTTCAGTTTTAATGTACAGTTCGTAAGCAATAGTTTGTGGTCAGAGTCCACATCTGCCCCTGGAAATATCTTACAATGTCCAACCTGGTTCCTAAATCTCTGTCTTACCATTATATAATCTATCTGATACCTTCTAGTGTCTCCAGGATTCTTTTATGTATACAAACTTCTTTTGTGATTCTTGTACCAAGTGTTAGCTATGATTATGTTATGCTCTGTGCAAAATTCTACCAGGCGGCTTCCTCTTTCATTTCTTACCCCCAGTCCATATTCACCTACTACGTTTCCTTCTCTCCCTTTTCCCACTATCGAATTCCAGTCACCTATCACTATTAAATTTTCGCCTCTCTTCACTATCTGAATAATTTCTTTTATCTCATCATACATTTCTTCAAATTCTTCGTGATCTGCAGAGCTAGCTGACATATAAACTTGTTCTACTGTAGTAGGCGTTGGTTTCGTGTCTACCTTGGCCACAATAATGCGTTCACTATGCTGTTTGTAGTATCACACCCGCACTCCTATTTTTTATTCATTATTAAACCTACTCCTGCATTACCCCTATTTGATTTTGTATTTATAACCCTGTATTCTCCTGATTAAAAGTCTTCTTCCTCCTGCCACCGAACTTCACTAATTCCCACTATATCTAACTTCAACCTATCCATTTCCCTTTTCAAATTTTCCAACCTACCTGCCCGAGTAAGCATCTGACATTCCACGCTCCGATCCGTAGAATGACAATTTTCTTTCTCCTGATAACGACGTCTTCTTGAATAGTCCCCGCCTGGAGATCCGAATGGGGGACTATTTTACCTCCGGAATATTTTACCCAAGAGGACGCCATCATCATTTAATCATACAGTAAAGCTGCATGCCCTCACGATTGGAGTTTCCCCTTGCTTTCAGCCGTTCGCAATACCAGCACAGCAAGGCCGTTTTGGTTAGTGTTACAAGTCGTTCATCCAGACTGTTGCCCCTGCAACTACTGAAAAGGCCGCTGCCCCTTTTCAGGAACCACACGTTTGTCTGACCTCTCAACAGATACGCCTCCGTTGTGGTTGCACCTACGGTACGGCTATCTGTATAGGTGAGGCACGCAAGCCTCTCCACCAACGGCAAGATCCATCGAAACGGATTTATGCCTCGAGAAAAGAATAGTCCCAATTTTAACCACAAGATGCAAATCTGATGCTCTTAACGCAAGAAAAACCACAGGCATACATTACTGGACTGGCAAGGGCCCATCTTTTACTAAGGCTTGACATTCGGTGTGGTAAGATGGCAGCGTCCGGAAGTTTCTGTATGGTATATTAAGTTTCTCTGAAATGAAATGAAGCTGTAAACTCCACGAGGCGGTCCAAACAAGCTCTTTAGTTGAGCAAATATTTTCGTACAAGTTTAGTTTAGCACATGGCTTCTAGTATTGTGTTACAAGAATAACATATACCGTTCATTAATTTCAAAACACCCAATTAATGGCATCTAGTTCTCTGTAAATAAGGTCTAATGTCGTGGGTACGGTTGAAGATGCAAAGGAATAGTACAGCAGTTGTACACATGCTATGACGTTTGTTTGTGGTCATAGAGATATAGTATCCAGCAAACAATGTTCAAAATGGTTCAAATGGCTCTGAGCTCTATAGGACTCAACTGCTGAGGTCATTAGTCCCCTAGAACTTAGAACTAGTTAAACCTAACTAACCTAAGGACATCACACACATCCATGCCCGAGGCAGGATTCGAACCTGCGACCGTAGCGGTCTCGCGGTTCCTGACTGCAGCGCCAGAACCGCGCGGCCACTTCGGCCGGCCAAACAATGTTGTGTACATGTGCGTTATTTACATATCTAATATATTAGTTTACCTATTTGCCGATGGACGGTGCATTTGGTGCACCTGTGTTTTTACATGTAGTGATGTGATGTTCGCAGCGAACGGAAAGCTTTGGTATGATACATTACATGTGGTTCCTGCACGTCAGTTCCTTCGTGATATTGAAGTGTGAATATCGCGAGTATGGTTCCATGAGTGGAGATATCCAAAGAAAAACGTGCTGCAATTGTAGCACTTAGCCAAGCAGGTTTATCTATCCGCCAAATTGCGTAAGAGTGTAGTGTGTCTATAGAGGGAACGCAAACACCCTTCACCGCCAGAAGACAACAGGTATCAATAAGGACATACCACGACCAAGACGACCTCGTACAACTATTGAAAGTGATGATAAATATATCAGAATTACCAGTAAGAGAAATAGATTCCAAACAGCGCCACAAATTCGTGCAGAATTGGTAGAAATGAACACGACAACAATATGTGTTGCAACAGTAGAAAGGAGACTGACTGAAGCCGGCTTGAGACGATGTCTCACAGCAAGGAAACCCCTTCTAAAGCTCATAAATAAACAGAAGAGACTCGATTGGACTAGAAAACATCGTAATTGGACATCGGTAGAGTGAATGAAGGTGTTATTCACCGATGAATGGAAGTTCGAAATTCTTGGAACCAGAAAGAGAAGATTTGTTCGCCGATTTTTAGGGGAAAGGGTAGCCCATCAATGTGTTCCACCTACTGTTAAACACGGTGGAGGTTGTGTTATGGTTTCAGGATATTTTGCCGGAGACAGAGTTGGCGAAATTGTGAAAATAGCAGGGTGTATGGATCAAAAGCAGTACCACCACACACTTCAGTATCATGCAATACGAAGTCGACTGCGTTTAATAGGGAAAGGGTTAAACTTACAACAGGATAATGACCCAAAACGTCGGTCCTCATACTGTAGTAACTACTTGGCATCAAAGGAAAAACAAAGTACTGAATGATATGGTATGGCCGTCCCAAAGACCCGATTATAATCCCATCGAAATGGTCTGAGATAAAGTAGGCAGACGTATCAGAAAGTTAATATATCCAGCAAGGAAAATATCTGGAATATTGTTAAGGATATGTGAAATCATATAGTTTCACGATACCTAAAAAAAGATTGACCGCATGCCTCGAGTTTATGAGGCAGTCATTAAATCCAAAGGAGGATACTTTGATGAAAGTAAAATATAACGATTGTGATTGTATTATATATGTGGAAGTTAATATACTTGTGTTGTACACCTGAAATAACTGGGTGTATTGACATTAATGAGATAGCTGACTCTGGTTTTCGTAGGAACACTCAGATGAACAAAGACACTTTTTTACGACAAATAACATATTACAGTTTTAAGAGCACTTCCATAACGAGAACAGTATTCGAAGAAAAGTCGAACTTGAACAAAATTGGTTTAAAACACATCATTAAGCTACCTCAGTTAGTACTAGATTTATGAAACCCCTCAAAATATTTTTAAACAACTGTATCCAAACACTTCCAGTATTTCAGATAAGACAAACTGTAACGTAACCGTTTACGCTTGCATACAGTACAAAAGCAAAAACAAGTTAAGACATTTCCAGTTGTGCTTGCATTAAGGTATGTTCCATTCCTTCTATCTTCCGTCTACTGTACGATAAATTTTAGCAAAACGCGACGGAGATATTGACCATTACGTAAAAATTCTGTAGGTAAGGTAGTTATATCAGTTTATCTCCGTGTTTTACGACCGTTTTATCGGTAACTAAAGAGCTGTTACGCCTCTTCTACGCTGCCCGCCATAGAGCGGTTCTAAAGTGCTGGATTTAGTGACACAAATGGTACTGTACACGGTAATGCAAGCTAGTAATGTATTCCTAGCTGCAGAAATATTTGTATATGTAATGCATTATATGATCTGCTGAATGGAATGAACAGTGTAATGTGCATTGAGAGGAAACGGAAGAAATTGGAAAGTAATGAGAAGCAGCAGAAATGAGAACAGCAGGATTGATGGTTACGAAGTAGTTAAAGAATTCGGCTACTTAAGCAGAAAAACAAGCCATAACAGACGGAGAAGGAGGACATGAAAAGCAGATTAACGATGGCAAAAAGACATTCCTGGTCAACAGAAGGCTACTATTATCAAACATACGTCTTAATTTGAGGAAGAAATTTCTGAGAACATGTTTGGAGCACAGTTTTGTATGTCAGTGAGACATGCGCTGTGGGAAAACCAGAACAGAAAAAGGATCGAAGCGTTTCAGTTGTCGTGCTGGAGAGGAATGTTAGAAATTAGTTGGACTGGTAAGGTAAGGACTGTGGAGGTTCTCCGCAGACTCGGCGAGGAAGGGCATGTATGGAAAACACGAGAAGAAGAGAGAGGATGACAAGACATATGTTATTACATCAGGCAGTAACTTCCATGGCAGTAGAAGGAGCAATAGACAGTAAAAACTGTAGAGGAAGACGGAGAATGAAATACCTCCAGCAAGTAATTGAAGACGTGGTTCGCAAATGCTAGTCTGGGATGGCGATGGTGAATCTTTTCTCCCACCTTATTCGATCTGTACATCCAATGAAAAGAAATAAAAGATACGTTAAAGAGTGGGATTAATATTTAGGGTGAAACAATATCAACGATAAGATTCTCCGATGGTATCAACAGTGGAAGGACGAAATAATCAGAATATGGACAGGGAGCAAACGAAGAAGTATTAAAACGATCTAGAGTAGCAGAAACGAAGTCAGTGACATCAGATTAGGGTATCGTGACGTAGACGAAAGTTAGGAACTCTGCTATCGTAACTTTTTATCGCCCTATTCGTAATGGAAATGATCAGAGTTTGTGTCCTGCTAAATGACTATAGATTTTTGTTCACGTTAGTTGATTTCTTATATTTATTCGTACCACGAACAGGACAGCATGGCTAGAATACACAGGGAAAAATGTGCGTTTTAATAGAGCTAATATAGAAATCTTACGTGGGTCCTGTTCCGTAAATAAACTGTGTAGATTGCGCGCCAGATATAGCATTTAACTGCCGCTTGAGAGCGGCGTTATCATATATCACACTGAGGAGCACATTTCGAGTGATGCACCAGTCCGTATCGGAGAGTGCGCCGACCACGATGGGAGCCATGTTTAGTGTTCTGACAGTGAGGAACACCTTCCGTGTGAAGACGGCTTTACTTGCGAGTGGCTTGCTAGAAGAACTACGCAAAGTATTGCTCCAATAATAGCTAAGAAACCTTTGTTGGAGTAACCAATCCAATTTTCTACACTGCTGTACTGTTATTATTAAATTAAATAAAGACTCCCACCTCTCTTAGACACCTGTGGCTGGATTCAACTTGTCACCTAAGACCAATGATGAAGTTTCTGCAGCTGTCTTTCTGCTTTCGGGAAGACCCGATATCTGACCATTTGATTGGGAAACGGTACATTGCTAAACAGTCAGTACACAGCATCTAGCTTGTTGCTAATAATCTGTACCGATAATCTTCGTCAGAGACCACAAGTAAAAAGTTTGGCAAAATTTTCACATTTCAAGTTTCCATAAATATTAATGTAGTTTATAGGCTGATGTTACCACCACTTTCTAGTTAATGGTTCCAGACTCGGATCTGAGACCTCTTACTACAGAGTATGAGCACACTCAGAAAACTTCAGTACTCGCCTAGGAGGACCAAAAATGAAGACTTGGTATTCCACAAATGATCTTGGGAAGTTTCGAATTCATGTAGGCATTGCGTATAGGGAAAATGACTTTGTACATGACAAAGGATTACTAATTTCCGAGTTATGAAATGCTTAACGCCTTAAAACAAACGCCTTCACCCAATGAGGGACCCAGCTTGTTTCGTATAGATAACTTTTCGTTTTGACAAGTGCCAAGATTTCCATGAAGCTGTTATAAAATTATGATTTTTCAAAAAAAAATTCAAATGGCTCTGAGCAGTACTCGATTTAACTTCTGAGGTCATCAGTCGCCTAGAACATAGAACTAATTAAACCTAACTAACCTAAGGACATCACACACATCCATGCCCGAGGCAGGATTCGAACCTGCAACCGTAGCGGTCGCTCTGTTCCAGACTGTAGCGCGTAGAACCGCACGGCCACTCCAGCCGGCTATGATTTTTCAGCCAATAGGCCTTAGGCCTGTGCTTTCAGGAAGGTGCTGCTGTGTCCAAGGACGTCTCGCAAGTGTGTGTTCCACAGGTCATGGAAGATGCTTCAAGCCAGCGTAATAGGCTCCGACCAACAACCACTTTTGCAGATTACGGCAATACCGACCACCCATCTCAATTCTACAGGAGGCCCCTCTCTACAGAAAGCTGGAAACTTAGGAGTCCCCATTAGTTCAGTAAATGACCCCGTGGCGTCGCTATGAGCTACACTAATGGCCATTAAAATTGCTACACCACGAAGATAACGTGCTACAGATGCGAAATTTAACCGACAGGAAGAAGATGCTGTGATATGCAAATGATTAGCTTTTCAGAGCATTCACACAAGGTTGACGCCGGTGGCGACACCTACAACGCGCTGACATGAGGAAAGTTTCCTACCGATTTCTCATACACAAACAGCAGTTGACCGGCGTTGCCTGGTGAAACGTTGTTGTGATGCCTCATGTAAGAAGGAGAAATGCGTACCATCACGTTTCAGACTTTGAAAATGGTCGGATTGTTGCCTATCGCGATTGTGGTTTACCCTTTCGCTACATTGCTGTTCGCGTTGGTCGAGATCCAGTGACTGTTAGCAGAATATGGAATCGGTGGGTTCAGGAGGGTAATACGGGACGCCGTGCTGGATCCCAACGGCCTCTCATCACTAGCAGTTGACATGACAGGCATCTTATCCGCATGGCTGTTACGGATCGTGAAGCTACGTCTCGATCTTTGAGTCAACAGAAGGGGACGTTTGCAACACAACAAACATCTGCACGAACAGTTCGACGACGTTTGCAGCAGCATGGACTATCAGCTCGGAGACCATGGCTGCGGTGTACTCAACGACGAACCTGGGAGCACGAACGGCAAAACGTCATTTTTTCGGAGGAATCCAGGTTCTGTTCACTGCATCATGATGGTCGCATCCGTGTTTGGCGACGTCGCGGTTAACGCACATTCGAAGCGTGTGTTCGCCATCGCCCTACTGGCGTATCACACGGCGTGATGGTATGGGGTGTCATTGGTTACACGTCTCGGTCACATCTTGTTCGCATTTACGGCACTTTGAACAGTGGACGTTACATTTCAGATGTGTTACGAACCGTGGCTCTACCCTTCAATTGATCCCTGCGAAACCCTACATTTCAGTAGGATAATGCACGACCGCATGTTGCAGGTCCTGTACGGGCTATTCTGGATGCAGAAAATGGTCGACTGCTGCCCTGGCCAGCACTTTCTCCGGATCTCTCACCAACTCAAAACGTCTGGTCAATGGTGGTCGAGCAACTGGCTCGTCAAAATACGCCAATCACTGCTCTTGGTGAACTGTGGTATTGTGTTGAAGCTGCATGGACAGCTGTCCCTGTACACGCCATCCAAGCTCTGTTTGACTCAACGCCCAGGCGTATCAAGGCCGTTATTACGGCCAGGGGGGTTGTTTTGGTTACTGATTTCTCAGGATCTATGCACCCAAATTGCGTGAAACTGTAATCACATGTCAGTTCTAGTATAATATATTTGTCCAACGAATACCCGTTTATCATCTGCATTTCTTCTTCGTGTAGCAATTGTAATGGCCAATAGTGTATATAGGGGACGTTGCTAAAGCGCATATGCGACTTACAGAGACTCCAACGAGGGTGTATTATCATCGACATGTAGGAAAGGGACTAATGTGACATCCGTGTCTTTCGGACGAGCGTGTGCCAAATGTGGAAATGTCAACCAACATGCTGTTATTCTTTTCTTGGCTGCTCAAGGATGATAGACAACCATCGGAGAATGTGGCTAGGGCAGCATGTCCGTGGAAAGGTACCGTTGTGGAATGGTGCGTCAAGATCCTTGCTGTTCACGATTTAACTCAGGACGCCGATCGATCTGGGAGGCCAGCCTCTCCTGGGAGACTTGATCACCCACTCAATAATACTGATCTCTCCCCATGTGATAATCACGCCTTTGGTCTCTTAAAAAAAGACCTTGAAGGGTCTACGACTCCTGTCGCACGAGGGTGTTAGCAGGCCGGTAAGGACTCCTTCACGCAGCGGAACACAGTGTTTTAACAAATGGGTATCCTAAACCTGGTGTGTGGGTCGGATGATTGCTTCATAGCTCACGGAGATGTTGCGTCACTGTCATACAGATTCTGGACTGTACTGTCTTCGAATAGCAACTTTTTGATCGCCTGTTATATGTTACAGCATCTTCATCTCACAGCTGTACTTACACGCTACGTTGTCAATTATTTCCTGTTTACCGTCCAATCACGGTCTTTTCATATAACTTTTATCCCGTACTGCTCCTTTTAGTACTACAGAAGCCATTTTCCGATGTCTTAACACATTTCCTATTATCCTGACTATGATGCAGTCCAGCTAGTATCTTCCCTTATCTTTAGGTTTTTGTGAGATATACCTCCACAAATTGCGGTTTCTGTACAGTGTAAGCACCATTACTAACTGAATTTCGTTGCAGAATTCAGTCTTTCTAATTACTACCACGAAGTCCATTCTCTCGTAACTCTTTCTTCTGTTCTGTTCCCTCGTACCACGTTCCAGAGCCCTATAGTTATTAGATTATGACATTTTACATACTTAATTTGCTTTCGTTTTCTGCAAATGCGTGAGGACTGCGTGTATGAAAATGTTTTACAATATTCTACGTAGTTTTATGATAAGCCTTAGGAGTGACAGGTAACGGTCGTTCATTTTGTGCCAGCATAAATTTAATTATCATAATAGCAAACACTTTTTAATTTTCTGTTATTTTTTGTGGTATTAATGACTTCTTTGAAGAATTAACAAAGCCTCTTGCTTTCCCGAGAAATAGTTTATCCCTTCTTACCTATTTGAATCATTATTAAATAGTGTTTGTTGTTGCTGACTAACCGTCAGAGAATAATTTTTAAATGAACACACCGCCATTTGACTGTATTGTCCTTTATTTAATTACGACCCAAGTTTCGGCCTTCATGTCATTTTCAAGGGACTGAGTGTATGTCATTAGCATATATAGCAGAATATCAAGCTCAAAATTTCCCATAAATTTTCCATCAGGAAAGGGGCAGTAACTTCTTCAATTCGCGGTATTTTTCATCCAGCAGCCGTGCAGCGTAGACTGCGCCAGTTATGCCAAAGTTTTTCACAAAACCAGGTTGGTTCTTCGTGATTTGGGCGTTTTCGCGAAGCATTTTGCGAGAATGGGTTGAAAGATCTTTGTTATATGGCTCATTAATCTTTCCGTGTGGCAATTAGAACAGTCAGTACAACAATTTCGACTCACAAAGGGTTTTTTCCGGATTCTCAGATTTTATAGAACATGTGGCTTTTCTCGAGATTTGATCAAATAATAAGATGTGCTGCACTTGTTGTGTTTGTCTATGTGTGTGTGTGTGTGTGTGTGTGTGTGTGTGTGTGTGTGTGTGTGTGTGTCAGAGAGAGAGAGAGAGAGAGAGAGAGAGAGAGGAGGGATGAGGACGAGAAGCGTAACCCACTAGTGGCGAAGGTCCGATACATAGCCCGCATCCGCAGCGGAGTTGTGTGATCGCAGAGCCCGCGGATGACCAGCGAGGCGGGCAATCTTCTCGCGGAACGCGAGCTCCACTCGTCGGACTTGTGGTCGGACTAATCCGGACAGGCGGGACGCTGCACGACGAGGTGAGACAAGGCGGTCTGCGGTGGGATATGCCCAGTGACGCCCTGGCGCCCTAATCCCATCCTCTGGGCCGCGTCGTCTCGCTGAGAGAGCGGACAGCCCTCCGCGGCAGAAGATGGCGCCCGCTGTGACGGGAATACGAGATGTGGCGCGGATTCTGGCGGATGTGCTACCCGCCTCCCGCGGTCGCAGCGGGCAGAGCGCCGTGAAATGGCGCAGGGGGCGCCGCCGGGTAGTGGGGCAACGAACGACGTCGAGTTAGACGTTAGCGTCTGCACAGGCCCGACCCTCCCAGACAAAGGGGTGAAGCAGTTACTCACTTTACAGTGCTGATTACACTAGACAACAATTTAAATTTTTTTCTGCTTACGGTTTGTAAATGGTTGGGTGTACCTAAATTTTGGTAGTGAATTCACCGGAAAAATCAGTTTTTCTTTATCACGTCACATTTCCTAGACATACAGCAGACTCTAAAACAGCAGTGCCGGAGATCGACAGAATTAACCCTTTCGTGAGCCGTGGGAAACATGCTTCCCATTACAATGAACTCGTTCCTTGTCCCGTGGGATTCACAGTTCCCACCTCTGTACGGTGCTACCACCTAGTGAACAGTGTTTCCAGTCGGAAGTTCCCACCGTTTTTGCTGCACCTTTGCGCAGAGGCATTGTATAGCTGAGTGTTGCTCTGTAGAGGAGCCTTTCAGTGCTGTTTGCGTGACATTTTGTGATTTTTTACTCAAAGCTATAGTATAAGGTTAATACTTTTTATTTATACAAATTTATTAAGGAAACCGTGAAATTGGAACGAGGAGAATTCCAGTTTCAATCAAAAGGAGCCATTTCTTCAGTAAAATGGATAGATAACCGTCCAGTCAATTTCCTGTCCTCAATTAATGACCCATGAGTAAAAGTCACAGTGAAAAGGAAAAATAAGGATGGTACTAGTACAGAGATTTCTTGTCCTGAATTTGTGGCAGAATACAACAAAATAATCGGTGGTGTCGATAAGTTTGATCAATTACGAGAAAGGTATGCTATTGGCAGACGTTCTGTAAAATGGTGGCACGGAATATTTTATTTCCTGGTGGACGTTGCTGCAGTGAACAGTTTTATCCTGTGGAAAATAAGTAAAACAGAAAGTGGACAGCATGATCAGCTCACATAAAGGATCCATCTAGCCAGACTATTGATCGCTGGCTTCTCATTCAAAAAATGGCGTGAACAAGAACCTGTCTTTCTGGCAAAAAGGGGTAAAGTATCTGAAGATTTTCGTCATGTGGCTGTAGGGGACCATCAACCCATTTAGGAGAAACCTACTGGACGTGCCGTCATTGTAGTACCAAAGCTGTGGAAAAGAGCACTCGCTGTGTTTGTACATATTGTCAAATACCACTTTGCATAGACCCATGTTTCAGAAAATTTCATGGCAAGTAATTGTGAACAATCATTGTAACAAGAGAAGTAAATTTATCAGTTAAATATGACATATATTGAAAAAGTTGTTTTTGTCATTTAACTCCAACGAAGGGCACTGGGAAGAATACTTCCCACCTTGTTGTGTGACCTCACTTTCACAGTTGGAGCTAATTTGATATTCTGTATGATAAATATACCTATATGTTAACTACTATCTGCTCTCCATTCATTAAAAAAATTGCTCAATAATTTTGCACCACGAAAGGGTTAAAAGAAACAAGAAATACATATTCCGAAACTTAAAACTCAACTTCCCTCAATGTTGTTTGCTATTCAGTGATCGCGGCTGCTTGACACGATCGCTAGTCGACAAAATGCAGCTGCCTGGAAACGCCTTGTCTCTTTTGAACGTAATTCTCTGTTCAGTAGGTGGGTGGCTGTTTCGGACACCGGTTTCCATCCGCAGTTTATTTTTCTGCTCTATACAGAGAAACATCGGAGATAATAGAGGGTTCCGTACATAAAGTCATTGAAGATGTACAGCGTTCCAGGAGAAAAATAAACTACAGATGAAAACCTGTGTCCGAAACCGTCATCCATCGAAGCAACAGATCAATACATTCATTGGAGACGAGGTGAATCTACGCAGCAGCTAGCTCTATCTTCTCCACTGCGGAGCATGGCAATCAGTCAGGACCAATGAGTAAGCAAAGATGTTGCGAGGCTTTCTGTCTGCAGTTCGTCAGCGTACAAAGACACGATTGTTGCTGAAGGGGTAGCATAGTAGCAGGCGCTGGCGCCAGTAAACTCGACGCTTTGTAGCTTCGTTGGATGACGTTCCTCAAGACGTGTTTCTGTCCTTTATTTGTTCCTCAAGGCACTCTACAACCCCTCCAAGTTTGTCGCAACATTTCTAAGACAACGTGCATATACAGGGCGTTAGGGGTACAAGTGCAGGTATTATGATTAGTGACACCCTAATATCCACTCACTTCAGTGTGTTAGTTGTTTCAGCTCTGCCTTAGGCAGTCTTCCCTCAAACACATCACATAATTTACTATGTGATGTTTTCTGCACACTCGTAAGTGCACCACTAAAGGACCACACCTGTCAGTATAGACTGATTATTTCACGTCCACACTTTAACACCTGACCTGGGGCCCTGATGAAATAGACGTTAATGGCACGTATCTACTGATGTGAATGAGCTTCGATTTGCATGGGCTTCGATTCAAGGAAGCAGGGAAGGGAAACACTCAATTACTTGATGAAATGTAGCAAAAAAATCACTGTGAAACAAATATAAAACAGGAACCAAACTAAAAGACCTGTATGAAGAACAAATTCCTATCCACAACAGAATATGTGGACAGAACATACTCACTGATAAAGCTGGGACAGTGGCCATAAACTTTCTAAGATCATTTTGAAGCATGTTAGATGGCAGACAGTAACTTTTACGCAAGTCTATTCTCTAGTGGTCGAAATCATGTAAACAACTTACGAATGCTCAGACCGATAGATTATTAAATATAAGGAAATATAGTTTTATAAGATTTTGTTCTTTGTAATTATGGTATTTAAGCGAAAATATTGTAATGGTCGATAAGCGCGTGTGGGCATGTACCCGTACACACACACACACACACACACACACACACACACAGATGTCCTCTCTGGTCCAGCAGCAGTACCTGTCCTCATAGTTTCAGATATGGCGGAACGGTGACAGCGTTTTATGGAATATCATATCTTAAGTCATCAAAACAGTATATTTTGGAAATGAAACCTTTATTAACTGAGTATAAGTTGGCGTGAGAACTGTGTCTACACAGAGAGAATGCATTGTAGGCACAGGGGAAGTTTGTAATGTACGATTTACCAGTTTGTTGTGTAGGGAAACAGGAAACATTTTACAATAATTCAGTTATTTAAAGAGGGAGTTAAATAGATATTTTCTAATTTTATAAATTTGTACCTTTCCTCATAGTTTCAGATATGGCAGAACGGTGTCAGCGTTTTATGGAATATCATATCTTAAGTCATCAAAACAGTATATTTTGGAAATGAAACCCATATTAACTGAGTATAAGTTGGCGTGAGAACTGTGTCTGCACAGAGAGAATGCATTGTAGGCACAGGGGAAGTTTGTAATGTACGATTTTCCAGTTTGTTGTGTAGGGAAACAGGAAACCTTTTTACAATAATTCAGTTATTTAAAGAGGGAGTTAAATCGATATTTTCTAATTTTATAAATTTGTTCTTTGAATAAATTGGTCGTAAAACGTATTTAGCAGTCTTGATCAAATGTATATGACCCCAGTTAGAGCGACCTTATACTAACAGATCATTGGCTGTCATAGTTCTCAACCATTGATTGCCTTGTGAAGTCAAGAAGGGGCTTGTATCTCAGCCTTCAGCAGGTCCGGATGCGTGTTTTAGGAGTTCTGAAGAGATGTAATCATTTAGTTGCATATTGAATACAATTTGACCTTGCAGTGCTGCAAAATATAGGCGAACTAATGAGAATGCCGTTTTCTGTGCAGAAAGGGAATACTAATATATTTGATGTCCAAGTGGCGTATTATGAAAGCCGTGACCCAGAACAGAAGGTTCCACGAGATTCATTTGGACGATATTAGAACGAACGTTGTGTCACGGGCAATCCGTTTTATAACCTTTCCGGTAATTGGTACTGTTAAATATCATATGCAGGCTATTTCGACGGACTGTGATTGCCTCTGAGTCCGGAAGAATTTTTTGAGTATCTCAGAATTTTTCTGTTGGAACACATTACAAGCCGCTTTATTCATATTATTAATTAGCATTTATAGTTCAGTAAAATATTACGGTAGTAGGTACAGATTACATCTTTTATTTATAACGAAATGAAACTCAAAAAACACAATTGGCTACATGCAGCAAACAAAAATGTTATGCAATTCCCGGTATAAACATGATCGTTCAAACTAGTTCAGGAGCCTGGAGAGCTTCTATGCTTACACCGAAACAGAAAGCATATGAATAAGACCAGCAGAAGGTGTTAGCTTTACTACATATAAGATTTCTGATGGTTCACATTTCCTAAATACGTTTTAGTGTTCGAACGACCTACCTGTGTCGTACGACAGCTTGGAGGGTTGTTCTTCACACTAATAATATTTTGTGTTATCTAGTGATAATTTCTGGTCTAGCTCAAAAGTTAATACCCGTCACACACAGGCTGTCTGCAGCGCAATGTGCTGCTGATTACACACATAAATTATTCAAATTATTCAGTGCTACTGCACGAATGGTAACTTAGGAAAGTATTTCGATGCAATTTTATTGGTGTAGGCTGTATTTCGTTAATATATTAACTATTTTGTTGAAAGTATTAAATTCATGTGATCCATTATTAAGTTATAGAGTTTCATCTTCAGCCGTGCTATAAGCAAAACTAGTAACATTAGCGTAGAAAGATAGCGCACACAAAGAAACATAAAAAAATACGGTATGTTCCAATGTATTCGCGACAAACGTCTAGGAAAGATAGATCATCACGTCTTAGTAGCAAGTTTTGTTTGAAATAAAATGTTAACTGACGCTTCCCAGGAACGCTAGGCGCCCTCTAATATTCGTCAGGAAGACAGAATAAAGATTCGCGTGTAAAGTACTGTCGAAACGTATTCGCCGTCCATAGGACGGTGACGTTTCCCAGTAACTCGACAGAGTGATTATCAACAAGACAACCACAGGAATGAGCGTTTCTAAGCGGAGAGCAAGGATTGGATAAAAGTACTGAAACACAGTGAAAAATACATGCTTGAACATAAATGCATATGCTAGGCAAGCCTGAAGGTTCCACTATTGTCTCTGACCACGAGCGGCACCTATGCAATGTCCTGGTTGCAAATGATCGTCATGGTCAGGATAATGATCTTGCAGTGAGTTGATTACGCAGGAGCTCAGTGCATTAAAATGTGAGCTAATACTTGGAGTTTGTATGGTGAGTTTTCCGTGACTAAGGTAGCCAAAGAGATTTGTGTTCCAAGGGAAAAAGTATTTTTATTTGAAAAACAAATCTTGCGTCTGGTTTGATGCAGTTCGTCACGAATTTCTCTCCGGTGCCAGTCTCTTCACTTCAAAGCTGCACTTGTAGCCTACGACCTCAGTTGTTTGTAGGGTGTATTCCAAACTCTGCCTTCCCCCACAAATTTTTCCCTTGACGCTTCTTTCTAGTACCATGAAGGTTATACCCCGAGACCTTAACGAATGTCCAGTCATTCTGATCCTTCCCCTAGTCAGTATATACCGTGTGTTCTTTTCATCACCGATTCTGGGTCGAACTTCCTCATTCCTCATCTTAGCAGTGCACCTAATTTTCAAAATTATTCTGTTGTACCACATCTCAAATGCTTCGACTCTCCTCTGTTCCGATTTTTTCACGTACATAATACTCTACCGTACAAGTCTTTGCTGGGAACGTACATTCTCAGAAATTTTCTCCTCAAATTAAGAACTATGTTTGATACCAGAAGACTTCTCTTGTTCAGGAATGAGCTCTATTCTTGAGCTTTTTATGTCTTTGGTTCGTCCTTCATGATTTATTTTGCTTTCAAGGAAGCAGAATTCCTTAACTGAGTCTATATCGTGACCACGAATTCTCAATTAAGGTTTCTCGCAGTTCTCATCTCTGTTACTTCCCATTACTTTTGCCTTTTTCCAATTTACTCTCAGTCCATATTCTGCGCTCAAATAGTTCAAATGGCTCTAAGCACTATGGGACTTACTTAACATCTGAGGTCATCAGTCCCCTAGACTTAGAACTATGTAAACCTAACTAACATAAGGATATCACACATATCCATGCCCGAGGCAGGATTCGAACTTGTGACCGTTGCAGCCGTGTGGTTCCGTACTGAAGCGCCTAGAACCGCTCGGCCACAGCAGCTGACTTATTCTGCACTCATTAAATTGTTCATTCCATTTATCAGATTCTATAATTCTCCTTCATTTTAACTGAGAATAGCAGTGCTATCAGCGAATAGTATCATTGATATTCTTTCAACCTGAATTTTGATCCACCTGTTGAAACTTTATTTCCTTCATTGCTTGTTCTATGTATACATTTGGCTCTAGAGACGAATGATTACATCTCTGTCTTACACACTTTATAATCGAAACACTTCGTTCTTGGTTTTCCAGTCTTATTCTATCCTCTTGGTTCTCGTATATCACCCATATTTCCCTCAAGTTTACATTTATATATTTCAGAATTTCGAACATCTTGTACCATTTCACAAGTGGCCAACGTTTTGTCTAGCTCGGCAAATTCAGCGAGTGTATCTCGGTTTTTCTTCGGGCTTGCTTCCATTATTAATGACAACGACAAAACTGCTTCTCTGGTGCCTTTATCGCCTAAAGCCAAACTGATCGTCAGTTGCTGTATACTTAGATGCATGATACATTAAGCTGATTGTGCGATAGTTTTCGCACCTATCTGTCGTTGCTGCCTTCGGAATTGTGTGGGTGATATCTTTCGGAAAATCTATTGGTACGTGGCCAGTCCCATTGATTCTACATACCAACTTGAATAGTAGTGTGATAGGCATTTTCCCAATGATATCATAAATTCCCATGGAAAGTTATCCACCTTTTCGCTTTATTTCATCTTGAATCTTCCCGAGCTCTTTTATATAGTGACTCTAATAGTCGGTCCCTTGTACCTCCTTTATCGACTCCGCTTACATTGTCTACCAAGTCATCTGACAACTCCTTCTTTCATAGAGACCTTCATCGTAATCTGTCCACCAGTCTGCTCTGTTATGGCACAGAAAAGTAATGGAAGGAAATTAGACACAGGCAAATGTAAGTCATAGCAGAAATAGAAGAGGAAGCAAGAACAGGGCCAGTACGTTGAAAGTGGGTCAGGTCATTGACATGTGGCAACACTGCCTGTCGAGTGGGGATACATGTTCAGTAGAAAACCAAAGAAAGCGAGACAAGCATATTAGTTACGTCACAAGACATATTGCGAGAAACTCTATACCATTTATAAGAGCATGTAGCAAGAAACTGACACAGCAGTTAACAGCCTGTTAAGTGAATACAAAAGAATAAAGCGAACACATGTGGTCATTATAAATCGAGCCTCACATTATCCCCTCACACCTGATCTCTTTAAATACTCCAGCACTCCAGTTCTCGCCATGAGTTGATCACCGATAACGTCGGCATTTACTATAATAGCACTTGAGTCCATGACTATGACTGTAGTGAATCGATGTTGCGGATGTTCCAGCGCAGTCTGTAAATTAACGTAAGATATCCTCAAAATGGTGGCATTTGCCTGAAGAACTTCATACTGATCATCGCCTACCATCTACTGATGGAGAAACTGACAGTCTTTCAACAAAACTGTATCGCAGAATGCTGCAAGCACGGACTGCAACGTAGAAGCCAGTAACAGGGGACAGTAGTTGATGTTCCTGTTCAACATTCAGGCACCTCCAGACGTTGAAACATACCAGCTGCTAGGGAGGAATCAACCTACAACACAACTAACGGCACTAGTTGAATCTCAGAGGGGTCATCAACGGTCATCTTAGAATTTGGAATGGGAACATTCCAGTGATCAGCCCAGGACCACATTGTTCTGAACAACGGCTTCACCCGCTCGCCAGCAATCCGCAGCGGTGGCAGGATCGCTATCTTCTCCTGTGTGTGCAAAAGTTCATCAGATTCGACAGAATCCTACATGCAGCTGAATGATCAACAGCCAAGGCCAGTGCAGAAGAACGAGGAACATTAAAAATAAAGGACTAAATCCAATAGTGTTTTACTAACATCGTTGACACTTTACAGGTTCCCAACAGCTGTCTGACTTCACACAACGATAGCTCTGTTGGGCCATCCCTACTTTTTACAATGGAATACTCATTGCATTGTTAATATTACCACCCTTTTCAAATCAATAAATGTTATTTTGAATTTTTCATATCCTCAATAAGTCCTCCCAGTGACCACTTATTTTTCGACTTATTCGCGTTTTTTCAGCAGCTACTTCTCCTAGGTTACCCCGTACATATTGTTTATTTCATTCCTAAGGGATTCATGTCATTATTGTACTATTCTTCCCTGAACAATTATGTACTTCTTTCGTCGCTCAGTTTAAGAATTCCTTGTATTACCCAAGGTATCATTACCATTACAATTTTTGTACCTTCGTTTGTCTGTGCAACAAGTGCGATCACCAATTTTAGATATGTCCAGTGCTTTTCAACAGAACTGCTTATTCTGGTATTCCTTATCGCAGTAGGCACATCCAAAGCGAACTTCAAATGCGTCTCATCATTCCTCTGTACTTCAGTATCCCGCTTCCATCCACACCTATTCTTCCGTATAGTTCTCTTAAACTTCAATCTACTCTTCATCGCTACATAATTGCCGCGCGGTGTAGCTGCTTGGTCGACAGCGCTTTGCCATGGTTCGCGCGGCTCTCCCCGTCGGAGCTTCGTGTCCTCCTTGCAGCAAAGGTGAGTGCGTTGCCCTTAGCTTAAGTTAGTTAAAGTTAGATTAAGTAGTGTGTAAGCCTAGGGCCCAATGACCTCAACAGTCTGGTCCCATAGAAACTTACCACTAATATCCAACTACTTAAATGTGTTATGAAACTAAGCACCTGGGTACACCTTACTATCTAATATCAGGTTTTGTAATTTATGTCTGACCATGATGTAATCAAGTTGAGATCTTCACACATCTCCAGGTCTTTTAATGGTTTTTCTTCTCTCATTGTGATTATTGAACAGAGTATTTGCTGATACCATCTGAAATTTATTCCAGAGCTCAATAAGTCTTTCTCCTCTCTCATTCTTCATGCCTCGCACAAACTGTCCCATAACATGCTACTGTAACATCCTCTGCTTCCTCTAAATCCATGAAATCCATGTTCTGATACCTACCTCACGATTTTAGACTCTCATCGCCCTTTGCATGTTGAATTAGCCTTTCAATATTAACGTATACTTCCCCTATCTCTTCATCTCCAGTTGGGGACGTTTGCATGTATACTTGAACTATCGTTCTCAGTGATGGTTTGCTGTAGAATCTGACGAAAACAGCCTAATACTGTACTGTTCAGAGTGTCTCACTCTCTGTCGTACTTTCCTGTTTACACCGGTTTCTACTCCCGTTATACCATTCCCTGCTGCTATTGCTATTACACTATACTGATTTGACCCGAAATACTTGTCTTTCCATTTCAATTCAGTGACCACCATACATCTAAATTGAGCACTAGCATGTTCCTTTTCAGATTTTCTAGCTTACCCTCTACGTTCTGACTTCTGACATTCCATGCTGTGCCTAGCAGAAAGTTATCCTTTCATTGGTTGTTGTTGTTGTTGTTGTTGTGGTCTTCAGTCCGGAGACTGGTTTGATGCAGCTCTCCATGCTACACTATCCTGTACAAACCTCTTCATCTCCCAGTACCTACCGCAACCTACATCCTTCTGAATCTGCCTAGTGTATTCATCTCTTGGTCTCCCTCTACGATTTTTCCCTCCACGCTGCCCTCCAATATTAAATTGATGATCCCTTGATGCCTCAGAACATGTCCTACCAACAGATCCCTTCTGCTAGTCAAGTTGTGCCACAAACTGCTCTTCTCCCCAATCCTATTCAATACTTCCTCATTAGTTATGTGATCTACGCATCTAATCTTCAGCATTCTTCTGTAGCACCACATTTCAAAAGCATCTATTCCCCTAGCCGGCCGAAGTGGCCCTGCGGTTCTAGGCGCTGCAGTCTGGAGCCGCGAGACCGCTACGGTCGCAGGTTCGAATCCTACCTCGGGCATGGATGTGTGTGATGTCCTTAGGTTAGTTAGGTTTAACTAGTTCTAAGTTCTAGGGGACTAATGACCTCAGAAGTTGAGTCCCATAGTGCTCAGAGCCATTTGAACAATTTTTATTCTCCTCTTGTCCAAACTATTTATCGTCCATGTTTCACTTCCATTCATGACTACGCTCCACACAAATACTTTCAGAAATGACTTCCTGACACTTAAATCTATACTCGATGTTAACAAATTTCTCTTCTTCACAAACGCGTTCCTTGCCATTGCCAGGCTACATTTTCTATCCTCTCTACTTCGACCATCATCAGTTATTATGCTCCCCAAGTAGCAAAACTCCTTTACTACTTTAAGTGTCTCATTTCCTAATCCAATTCCCTCAGCATCATCCAACTTAGTTCGACTACATTCCATTATTCTCGTTTTACTTTTGTTGATGTTCATCTTATATCCTCCTTTCAAGACACTATCCATTCCGTTCCACTGCTCTTCCAAGTCCTTTGTTGTCTCTGACAGAATTACAAAGTCATCAGCGAACCTCAAAGTTTTTATTTCTTCTCCATGGATTTTAATACCTACTCCGACTTTTTCTTTTGTTTCATTCACTGCTTGCTCAATATACAGATTGAATAACATCGGGGAGAGAGTACAACCCTGTCTCACTCCCTTCCCCACCACTGCTTCCCTTTCATATCCCTCTACTCTTATAACTGCCATCTGGTTTCTGTACAAATTGTAAATAGCCTTTCGCTCCCTGTATTTTACACCTGCCACCTTCAGAATTTGAAAGAGAGTATTCCAGTCAACATTGTCAAAAGCTTTCTCTAAGTCTACAAATGCAACAAACGTAGGTTTGCCCTTCCTTAATCTAGCATCTAAGATGAGTCGTAGGGTAAGTATTGCCTCACGTGTTCCAACATTTCTACGGAATCCAAACTGATCTTCCCCGAGGTCGGCGTCTACTAGTTTTTCCATTCTTCTGTAAAGAATTCGCTTTAGTATTTTCACATCTGTCAACACCTGCTTTCTTTGGGATTGGAATTATTATATTCTTCTTGAAGTCTGGGGGTATTTCGCCTGTTTCATACACCTTGCTCACCAAATGGTTTCGTTGGTTATTGCATCTTTTTTCACGGTCACCTCCTCCTTGCCAGTGCTTTCCCAGAGATCCAGATGGGATACTAGTGCGGAATCTGAGAGACCATCATGGCACTTTTTCCATTAAATTCCACATGTCCTCTAGATACACATTATGGTTCAGGGATGTGGCGATTTCCATTGTCTTCTGCATCCCCATGCCATTGATGACTACTGATTCTTTCTATTCTTAGGGACAGTTTTCCATCCCAGGGACAACAAATTACCTTGAACCTCCGTCCGCTACTCTGCTGTCTTTGGCAAGGCCGATGGTAGAGCGAGAGGTGCCCTCATATGCCGGACGTCTTCGGCCGCAAATGCTGATGATTTTTGTTCTGAATTTAAGGTGTGGCTGGGCTAGAACGCGGGACTATTACGTTTTAAATACAGCTAAAAACTCTACGTCCAGACCACGGGTTCATACTACGCCGAAGATTTGTGCCTCATACAGGGAAAGGGAAATACGTCATCCGCTAAGTCACAACGTGGTCGAAAGTGTGTCTTCAGTGATGGTGACAGACGATCTTCAAAAATACAGACAAAATAAAGAAGTAATGACAGCTGCAAAAGTCATTTCCGAACTGAACGTCGCCTTCGCAAAACCTTGTCAGCACCAATAACACGCGAAGGGAGCTCCATAAACAGGAAATTACAGGACGAGCTGAAAAACGGATATACTCATTATAGATACAAATGCTCGTAACAGGAAAACGTGGTGGCCACAAAAGCTGAAGTTAAGGGCAATGAATTACAGTCATTTTTGTCGAATGAGTCTTGTTTCACCCTGTTTCCAACTTCTGGCCGAGTTTCCATCGAGATAGACAAACATGGCAGTGTTCGTTGAGGATTTTGTAAGCCGTATGGTCATATTCTGTGGTCCCCATGCTCACCCCGCAAGTCGCATTACTGCCAAGGATCACGTGAGCATTCTGACTGATCAGATCCATTTCTTAGTAAAATATTTGTTCCCCAACGATGATTCTCTGCTCCAAGACAGTAGGGCCACTATTCACACAGTTCGCATTGTCCAGGACTGCTTTGATGAGCACTAAGATGAAATTTCACATCTTCCCTTTCCATCATAGTCACCAGAACTTAATGAGCGTTTTGTGGTCTATTTCGAAAATATTTGTGATTGATCGCTATCTACCTTCTTCATTGTTACCTGAACGTGCCTCTAATTTTCAAGAAGAATGATACAAAATTCCCTTGAAAAGTGTACATGGTCTTTAGCTTTTCATTTCGAAACGACTGGATGCTCTTTTGGATGCCCCATTTTTTTGACATTTCTGTATTTTTGCCCACCCGCTGTGTACTCCAAACGATTCAGGAACTTCATTTTTGCTCGACCCACCGCCTTTGACACAGAGTAGATGTCTGTATCACAGGGAACAGATATCGCACAAGAACACCACAGGGTGCCTACGCCCTGCCGCCTCGTAGGGCCACAACCAGTCTTGTACGACGTCTAGAGTCACCGGGAGGTGCCAGCGAACATCCTTTCTCCTAAAAAAATTTTCTACTTGACTTGACCTATTGCTCCTAAGCCTTTACATCAAAGACTGAGATACACTGTAGACGCAGACAATAAAATTAGAAAATAATGTCTATGTATTTTAATTTTAATGAAACGAACGAATCAAAGCACCATGTGTGAGGTGAAGTTGGGGACTACAAAGACAAGTGTACCAAGAGTACGAGGCACGTTCAGAATGTAAGTGTACTGTGACTACAACGGGCTAAGAATTCTTTTTTTATTGTTGTCAACAGTGAATGGTAGAGAGGCCCCCTTAACCAGAACAAGCATCACAGGACCACGACAATATGTAAATTCACGTTGCAGTGTCCAATTGCGTGAAAGACGTCAGTAAGAAATCACTGCCAATTGCGAGCAACAGTCTGTGATCCACTAATTACTTGAGGAATGAATGACACCAGTCGAAATTATTTTGCGAATCAGAACGGTTTACCCCGAAGCTGTTATGAGAAGAACAAAGCAAATGTCCATGATGAACACAGGAGTCGAAAACCTTTCATTTTGACAGATGCGTTGGAGCAAATATCGTGGAAACTCTTTGTGAAGACCGCCGATTGACAGTAGATGAAATTTCTACGATTTTTCCACTACTCCTAAGTATTCTCTTGACCGGAGAAAGTCACAGAAACGCTTGGATACCGCAAACTGTGCACAAGATGGATCCAATACCAGCTGTTAGAGCAGCACAAGAAAAATTAGGGTCAGTGGGGCCGGTGAGTTTCTTGAGCGACTTGAACTGAGGGGTGAGGATTTCCTGAGCTCAATTGTGAAGGGAGGTGAAACGTGGTAGGCTCGTTACAGTCTTGAGACAAAAAGACAGTCCCTACAGTGACGTCACATTAATTCCCCATCTTCCAAAAAATTCAAAACTATAATTTCGGGCAATGGCCTTCGTACCGAAAAGATATTATTTCGGGGAGTGACCATCAGTGGAGAACGATACTGTGAGACCCTAAAATAACTCAAAAGATGCATGCAAAATAAAAGGAGTTGAATGTTGACTAGAGGAATGTGCTTGTTGCACAACAATGCCCGTCCTCACACAGCCTTAGCCACGAAGGAGCTCCTGGACTCATTTGATTGGGATGTTCAGAAACACCTCCAGTACTACTCTGACTTAGCTTCTTCTGGTTATATTTTTTCCATCCTGAAAGCACACGTCAGGCTAATTGAATTTTCAACCTAAGAGCAGGTGCAGAAAGGCGTTCGGATGTGGGCGAAACATGTGGAGGCAGTTCTTCAAGGAGGGCGTAAGTAAACGTGTGACACGACTCACCACACGCACTGAACGAGATGGCGATTATTGAGGAAAATAGTCAACAAGTGTGTCAACAATGTCGGGTTACTCTTTTCAAATACACTTTTTCTAAAAAAAAAATTCAAAATCTCCTACAGTTGCTTTCTGAACATGCCTCGCAGCTGTGGACCCATCTTAAACGGGAATGTAATCGTAAGATGTTATGTTCCCTGTTACTATGTGGATTACAAAGCAACCGGGCTAAATGCCACTCTGGAGAATTATTATTAGTAATGTAAACTAAATGTTGTTGTTGTTGTGGTCTTCAGTCCTGAGACTGGTTTGATGCAGCTCTCCACTCTACTCTATCCTGTGCAAGCTTCTTCACTTCCCAGTAACTACTGCAACTCACATCCTTCTGAATCTGTTTAGTGTATTCATCTCTTAGTCTCAATCTACGATTTTTACCATCCATGCTGCCCTCCAGTACTAAATTGGTGATCCCTTGATGCCTCAGAACATGTCCTACCAACCGATCCCGTCCTCTAGTCAAGTTGTACCACAAATTTCTCTTCTCCCCAATCCTATTCAATACCTCCTCATTAGTTATGTGATCTACCCATCTAATCTTCAGCATTCTTCTGTAGCACCACATTTCAAAAGCTTCTATTCTCTTCTCGTCCAAACTAATTATCGTCTATGTTTCACTTCCATACAATGCTACACTCCATACATATACTTTCAGAAACGACATCCTGACACTTAAATCTATACTCAATGTTAACAAATTTCTCTTCTTCAGAAACGCTTTCCTTACCTTTGCCAGTCTACATTTTATATCATCTCTACTTTGACTATCATCAGTTATTTTGCTCCTCAAATAGCAAAACTCCTTTACTACTTTAAGTGTCTCATTTCCTAATCAAGTTCTCTCAGCATCACCCGACTCAATTCGACTATATTCCATTATCCTCGTTTTGCTTTTGTTGATGTTCATCTTATATCCTCCCCTTCAAGACACTATCCATTCCGTTCAACTGCTCTTCCAAGTCCTTTGCTGACAGAATTACAATGTCATCGGCAAACCTCAAAGTTTTTATCTCTTCTCCATGGATTTTAATACCTACTCCGAATATCTCTTTTGTTTCCTTCACTGCTTGCTCAATATACAGATTGAATAACATCGGGGAGAGACTACAACCCTGTCTCACTCCCTTTCCAACCACTGCTTTCCTTTCATGTCCCTCGACTCTTATAACTGCCCTCTGGTTTCTGTATAAATTGTAAATAGCCTTTCGCTCTTTGTATTTTACACCTGCCACCTTCAGAATTTGAAAGAGAGTATTCCAGTCAACATTGTCAAAAGCTTTCTCTAAGTCTACAAATGCTAGAAACGTAGGTTTGCCTTTCCTTAATCTAGCTTCTAGGATAAGTCTTAGGGTCAGTATTTCCTCACGTGCTCCAATATTTCTACGGAATCCAAACTGATCTTCCCCGAGGTCGGCTTCTAGCAGTTTTTCCATTCGTCTGTAAGGAATTTGCGTTAGTATTTTGCAGCCGTGTCTTATTACACTGATAGTTCGGTAATTTTCACATCTGTCAACACCTCCTTTCTTTGGGATTGGAATTATTATATTCTTCTTGAAGTCTGAGGGTATTTCGCCTTTATCATATATCTTCCTCACCATATAGTAGAGTTTTGTCAGGACTGGCTCTCCCAAGGCTGTCAGTAGTTCTAATGGAATGTTGTCTACTCCCGGGGCCTTGTTTCGACCCAGGCCTTTCAGTGCTCTGTCAAACTCTTCACGCAGTATCATATGTCCCATTTGATCTTCATCTACATCCTCTTCCATTTCCATAATACTGTCCTCAAGTACATCGCCCTTGTATAGACCCTCTATATACTCCTTCCACCTTTCTGCTTACCCTTCGTTGCTTAGAACTGGGTTTCAATCTGAGTTCTTGATATTCATACAAGTGGTTGTCTTTTCTCCAAAGGTCTCTTTAATTTTCCTGTAGGCAGTATCTATCTTACACCTGGTGAGACAAGCCTCTACATCCTTACATTTGTCCTCTAGCCATCCCTGCTTAGTCATTTTGCACTTCCTGTCGACCTCATTTTTGAGACATTTTATTCCTTTGTGCCTGCTTCATTTATTGCATTTTTATATTTTTTCCTTTCATCAATTAAATTCAAAATATCGTCTGTTACCCAAGGATTTCTACTAGCCCTCGTCTATTTACCTACTTGATACTCTGCTGCCTCCACTACTTCATCCCTCAAAGCTACCCATTCTTCTTCTACTGTATTTCTTTCCCCAATTCCTGTCAGTTCTTCCCTTATGCTCTCTCTGAAACTCTGTACAACCTCTGGTTTAGTCAGTCCATCCAGGTCCCATCTCCTTTTATTCCCACCTTTTTGCAGTTTCTGCAGTTTTAATCTACAGTTCATAATCAATAGATTGTAATCAGATTCCACATCTGCCCCTGGAAATGTCTTACAATTTAAAACTTGGTTCCTAAACCGCTGTCTTATAATTATATAATCTATCTGAAACCTGTCAGTATCTCCAGGCTTTTACCATGTTTACAACCTTCTTTCATGATTCTTGAACCAAGTGTTAGCTACGATTACGTTACGCTCTGTGCAAAATTCTACCAGACGGCTTCCTCTTTTATTTCTTACCACCAATTCTCTCCCTTTTCCTATTCTCGAATTCCAGTCACCCATGACTATTAAATTTTCGTCTCCCTTCACTACCTGAATAATTTCTTTTATCTCATCATACATTTCATGAATATCTACATCATCTGCAGAGCTAGTTGGCATTTACATTGTACCACTGTAGTAGGCATGGGCTTCGTGTCTATCTTGGACGCAGTAATGCGTTCACTATGCTGTTTGTAGTAGCTTACCCGCACTCCTATTTTTATTCATTATTAAACCTGCTACTTCATTAGCCCTATTTGATTTTGTATTTATAACCCTGTATTCGCCTGACCAAAAGTCTTGTTCCTCCTGCCACCGAACTTCACTAATTCGTACTATATATAACTTTAACCTATCCATTTCCCTTTTTAAATATCCTAACCTACCAGCCCGATTAAGGGATCTGACATTCCACGCTCCGATCCGTTGAACGCCAGTTTTCTTTCTCCTGGTAACGACGTCCTCCTGAGTAGTCCCCGCCCGGAGATTCGAATGGGGGACTATTTGATCCCGGAATATTTTACCCAAGAGGACGCCATCATTTAACCATACAGTAAAGCTGCATGCCCTCGGGAAAAATTACGGCCTTAGTTTCCCCTTGCTTTCAGCCGTTCGCAGTACCAGAACAGCAAGGCCGTTTTGGTTATGTTACAAGGCCAGATCAGTCAATCATCCAGACTGTTGCCCCTGCAACTACTGAAAAGGCTGCTGTCCCTCCTCAGGAACCACACGTTTGTCTGGCCTCTCATTAGATACCCCTCCGTTGTGGTTGCACCTACGGTACGGCTATCTGTATCGCTGAGGCACGCAAGCCTCCACACCAACGGCAAGGTCCATGGTTCATCATCACAAAATGTAGAAGCAGAAGTTCTCTTCATGCGTCTTGATTGTTATACGCTAGTGGTCATGGTACCGAACTAAGAAATTATGGCTAACGTAAAGGATAAAAGATACCATTAAACGTCGTCGTCATTCTAATATTTAGTACCACAGGGAGTGGCGAATGATGAAAACTAATCCATGGAATACATCTAAAAGATGGGAATTAAGGGCACGAGTAGGTTGTTCATTGTGGGTTGTACAGACCATTAATTACCTACACTCCTGGAAATGGAAAAAAGAACACATTGACACCGGTGTGTCAGACCCACCATACTTGCTCCGGACACTGCGAGAGGGCTGTACAAGCAATGATCACACGCACGGCACAGCAGACACACCAGGAACCGCGGTGTTGGCCGTCGAATGGCGCTAGCTGCGCAGCATTTGTGCACCGCCGCCGTCAGTGTCAGCCAGTTTGCCGTGGCATACGGAGCTCCATCGCAGTCTTTAACACTGGTAGCATGCCGCGACAGCGTGGACGTGAACCGTATGTGCAGTTGACGGACTTTGAGCGAGGGCGTATAGTGGGCATGCGGGAGGCCGGGTGGACGTACCGCCGAATTGCTCAACACGTGGGGCGTGAGGTCTCCGCGGTACATCGATGTTGTCGCCAGTGGTCAGCGGAAGGTGCACGTGCCCGTCGACCTGGGACCGGACCGCAGCGACGCACGGATGCACGCCAAGACCGTAGGATCCTACGCAGTGCCGTAGGGGACCGCACCGCCACTTCCCAGCAAATTAGGGACACTGTTGCTCCTGGGGTATCGGCGAGGACCATTCGCAACCGTCTCCATGAAGCTGGGCTACGGTCCCGCACACCGTTAGGCCGTCTTCCGCTCACGCCCCAACATCGTGCAGCCCGCCTCCAGTGGTGTCGCGACAGGCGTGAATGGAGGGACGAATGGAGACGTGTCGTCTTCAGCGATGAGAGTCGCTTCTGCCTTGGTGCCAGTGATGGTCGTATGCGTGTTTGGCGCCGTGCAGGTGAGCGCCACAATCAGGACTGCATACGACCGAGGCACACAGGGCCAACACCCGGCATCATGGTGTGGGGAGCGATCTCCTACACTGGCCGTACACCACTGGTGATCGTCGAGGGGACACTGAATAGTGCACGGTACATCCAAACCGTCATCGAACCCATCGTTCTACCATTCCTAGACCGGCAAGGGAACTTGCTGTTCCAACAGGACAATGCACGTCCGCATGTATCCCGTGCCACCCAACGTGCTCTAGAAGGTGTAAGTCAACTACCCTGGCCAGCAAGATCTCCTTATCTGTCCCCCATTGAGCATGTATGGGACTGATTGAAGCGTCGTCTCACGCGGTCTGCACGTCCAGCACGAACGCTGGTCCAACTGAGGCGCCAGGTGGAAATGGCATGGCAAGCCGTTCCACAGGACTACATCCAGCATCTCTACGATCGTCTCCATGGGAGAATAGCAGCCTGCATTGCTGCGAAAGGTGGATATACACTGTACTATTGCCGACATTGTGCATGCTCTGTTGCCTGTGTCTATGTGCCTGTGGTTCTGTCAGTGTGATCATGTGATGTATCTGACCCCGGGAATGTGTCAATAAAGTTTCCCCTTCCTGGGACAATGAATTCACGGTGTTCTTATTTCAATTTCCAGGAGTGTATATACGCAACACTACAGTGGTTGTTTTGACGTGAATTATATGAGCGTATTGTTGGACAGGTTACAGAGACTTTCGAAATTATGCAGTAGATTATAACGTAGTATTTTACTAGTATATTTTACAGAGACTTTCGAAATTATGCAGTAGATTATAACGTAGCATTTTTCTAGTATATTTTACAGAGACTTTCGAAATTATGCAGTAGATTATAACGTAGCATTTGTACTAGTATATTTTAATGTTTCGTAAATTGTAGTACCTCTGTTATATTGCACTTAAAGAAAATCTAAGCCATTGACCTATTCCCGTATTCCAAAGATTTATCTTCACGGTATCAGTTGAATAAGAGTCACATAATTTAGTAGCGGCGTCCTACCGAGACCGTCGGAATGTTAGTCCAATGAGGTTTAGCCTAATGATATGCAAAATATTCAAGACTTCTTCACCATATCGGAGGGGAACTTCCTTACTTGGCCATCTGTTTTCCATTAAGTACCAACAACTGAATGCCAAAGATGGTACTCGTAGGTTTGTAATCCCTTCACGGAGAATAAGTTTCGTTTTAAATTTGAGGCGCTTAACGAAACAATAATTTTAAAATGTTTATATGCTTTCCGTGAATGTGGAAATTAATCGCTTTCGTAAACTCAGCGGACAAGAAAAGAATTGGTTACACTAGGTAAGTCATTACATGAATCATTTAATAACGAGTAATTCCGCCCCTGGACTTGATAACCGCCTAGATTCGGTTAGGAAATGGGTCCTCAATGTGGTGGAGGTACGTCGCATCCAGGTTAAGCCACTCGCTGAGGATCTGATCTCACAGTTCCACCAAGTTGCAGGGATGCTGATGTCGGCGTTTTACCCGCTATTCCAACGTGTGCCACAGATTTCATATGGGGTTGAAGTGATTTTGTTGCAAATCGAGATGTAATAGGACGACGCAGTGATCAGAATGTCAGTCACGTTTTCTTCCTTGACGATGAACTTTGCTGTTGCCGTCTTTTATGTGCCTGTGTCAGCAATGACCTCTTGCGAGGAGGCCGACCTCGAATATTCATTGCATACATTTCCAGTTACAGCGTTCTCTTGCTATCATATGAGGAGGGAGCTTCAGTGTCTGCCTGTAGCAATTCCTGACAGGTTTGGGAGCGAGTCTGATTTACCAGCGGTGAAACGCGTCTCCAGTCCCTCTCCGTCAGGCTCTTTTTCCAACCACAAATCTGACATCTTGTTTCGTGGGTAGTTGTGTTCCACCACTGCTTGTAGACATTCCCACTCGAAACACCAAGAAATCAGCAACTTCACACACAGTATGGTTACGGGTACGGCCAAACACGATTTCCCCTTTCTGTCGCTCTGTCACATCCTTACATGTATTCATGTTTCGCTACAATGTTGGCTTGAAACATAAATTTCTCTGATCGGTACTGCCTAATGCTCACGCGGAGGCAGGGTGTGAGCGGCTGAGCTTATTTCGTCAATTCTGTCAAGTTGTAACGTCTTCAAACACTGCGCATTCGTTCTCTCGTTTCCTTAAAGACTTTAGAGGTGGTCCGGAAATCCGGAAAATATTATCGCAAGCCAATGTAATTTCACTGTCCAGAAACGTGCCGACAAGAGCGAATGTAAAATAAAAATATTCACTGATGCAGATGGACATCTACACTCATGCTCATAAATTAAGAATGATGCTGATACATGGTGAAACAACGCTCCGGTGGGCGGTTTGCGGATTTAAATCACCTCGGGGTATGACAGTGCGGTGCATTTGACCTGCGGTCGTCGCACGGTGGCGCTGACAGCAGTCCACATACGCAGAGGTGTGTTGGTGCATGTCAGAGTACGGTGCAACGAGTAAGTGTGCTGACGTTTTCGGACGTGATAATAGTGACTGTGTGTTGAAAATGGCTCAAAGAACACATATTGATGACGTTATGAGGGGTTGAATACTAGGGCGACTGGAGGCTGGTCAAACACAGCAAGTCATAGCATGGGCCCTCCGTGTGCCACTGGAACAGTTGTCTCCAGACACACCGTCTACAGACGACTGAACAGACATGCTCTCGGTCGACGTATCGTTGCACGTCTTCAAACCCCTACGACACTTCAAGAGCTCCCACAGGCACTGGTGCAAGAATGGGAGGCTATGCCCCAGCATCTGCTCGACCACCTGATCCAAAGTATTCCAACACGTTGTGCGGCCTGTGTGCATGGTGATTATATCCCAGATTGATGTCGAGGTATATGAGCAGGAAACAATGGGTTTTGTTGCACATGTGTTTTGGGACGGTTTTCTCAACTCATCACCAATACTGTGGACTTACAGATCTGTGTCGTGTGTGTTCCCTATGTGCCTTTGCTATTAGCGCCAGTTTTGTGTAGTGTCACGTTGTGTGGCACCACATTCCGCAATTTTCCTTAATTTATGACCATCAGTGCATATCAGGAACTCGTCGTATCTCATGTATTTTTTGTGTTGGGGGAAGAATTCACAGAGTAAAGTTGCTTTTCAAAATAGTATTTGAGCGGTAAATGCAAGATACATTCAGTGAAGTCAAAATGTTTATCAGTTGTCTGTTGCAAGTTAAAACTCTTCCACCTCATGGCTTACTCATATGAGCAGAACATGTACGTTGCTATCGGTAGTTAAATAAGTAAATAAACGGAAGAACAAAAGGAATGACAATAAACAGCCATACGTCACCGTATTTGATGACCAGCTGCAGACACTAGGAGGTAACAGTTCGTCTTGCTGTGTCCAGCGCACAAATACGAAGTGAGTTGTTACGTCCGACACTTACATATAAATACAATCATCTGGAACAAAACGACGTAGCGGGGTAGCCATCCAAAGAAGAAACCGATAAAAACAGAAAATTAACTTGAGGTCGGACAGTTGTCAAAATACTGCTTCAAACATATCATTTGATCTGTGGAAAAGGACACGTAGTTCAGGAAAATATTTGTACTGCTGTTAGCGGTGTATTTAACGAACTCTCGTGTTTGTTTCAAACGCTTAGTTGCTCTTAGTTTGGCATTGATTTGCAAATGAAGTTTGATCCGCCATCCACTCACACTAAATCAACAAATAATAAATGAGGTTTTGTAGCTTCTGCCTGTTCACAGACCAAGCTTATCATATGTCACGCATGAGCGAAATGTAAATGCCATGGTGATTATTTTTGAAAATCTGTAGTACATTTTTGCTTTTTATTCACAATTTTGATATAATTTGACTATTGTTTTCAAATTACCATGCTTTATTGATAATACTAATCGTGCTTATTCGGCTGGCTTAGTAACGAACATGTTGGAAAACGAATAAATGGATGTACTGCTCGGCAGCCAGCAACAGTCACCCTGTCGCTTAGTACCATTCAGTTTTTCACCACGTTACATTTCATCAACCAGCAGCACAACAGATAGTAGCTGTTACTATATTTTTAATTTCTTAGTTTTTAATTTCTTACTTTCTTTCCGATAGTCAATTCTTTTTCGATTCCTTTACATTTTCCATGCGGCCACTTTCCCTTAGCTTCCATGCATTTCCTATTTATTTCGAGCCTAAGGGACTTGAATTTCTGTAATCCTGAAGTTGCTGAACATTTTTGTACTTCCTTCTTTCATCAATCAACTGAGGTACTTCTTCTTTTATTGATTGCCTCTTTGCAGGCATCTTTCTTAGGCCTACCGTTACTTTCAAAATTCTGTGATTGCTTTTTTTAGAGGTGTCCATTCTTCTTCAGCTAAAATGCCTACGAAGCTTTCATTATCGCAGTATCTATAGCCTCACAGAACCTCTAGCGTGTCTCTTTAATCCCTCGTGCTTCCATTCACCACTTTTTTGTGCATTGATTCTTCCTGTCCAGTCTCTTAAAGGTAAACTTCAGCCACTCTTCATCATTACCAAATTGGATCTGAGTCTGTATCTGCTCCAGGATTTATTTCGGTCTCTCTGTCTGACCATGATGTAATATAACTGAAATCTTACCGTATCTCCTGGCCTTTCCGAAGTATACTTCACTGCTTGTAATTCTTGAACAGAGTATTCGTAATTGCTTACTGATATTTATTGCAGATCGGAGTTAGACTTTCTCCTGTCTTCTTCCTTCTACGATGCCAATATTCTTCAATAGTCCTTTCCCCTGCCCCCTCCCTACAATGGCATTCCAATCCCTCATGGAGTTTCATCTGTGAATTACCAGATCAAGCTTTTCACACACTTTCTTTCACTTCATTCTTTGCTTGCGGCGTCGGTATGTATACCTGAACTATAGCTGTCGGTGGTGATTTGCTGTTGATTCTGCTGACAACAACTCTCTCACTGAACTGTTGGCAGTATCTCACACTCTGTCCTATTTTCTGTTCGTATCGAATCCTATTCCATTTATACCATTTTCTGCTGCTGCTCATATTCTCTACACTGAACTGACCAGAAATCCTTATCTTCTTTCCATTTCACTTCACTGGCTACCCTATATCTTGATGGAGCCTCAGCATTTTTCTTGCATCACTACGACATTCAAATCCCCTAACATTCCACGCCCTAGCTCGTAGCATGTTGTTCTTTCGTTCGTTATTCAGTCTTTTTCCCACGTTCACCTCCTTCTTCCCAGAGACCCAAATGGGGAACTAGTCCGTAATCTTTCATCAATAGAGAGATCACCATGACCTTTGTTTTTTAAAAAAAATTAGAGACCTCGCGTCCTGTGGACACACATTACATGTCTTTAATGTAATGATTAATCTTGGCTGGTTTTCCATCATTTATGTCTACTTGCGATTGTTAACAGCAGTCCTCTCAATCATCAGTGCCCTTCCACTCTATTTCTACACGTTCCTCCAGACGAACAAAGATTTATGTGACACACTCCATTCCGCTGCCGCATCTTGACCATAAAATCGAATCTTCAGTTTCATGACTACGGTAATTTAAGTTAGCGAAAGGTGTTAGTGGGGTACTATAACTCCCGTGTATACATCTGCTTGATAGAGGCCCTGTTTATGGAGATACTGGTGGCATGATGTGTAATTTCACATGTCAAATACCACTGCAATGCGTTTGTCTTTTTCTTTGTTAAGAGGTATACTCCGCTAGTAACGATCATTTTATGTAGGACTGATATGAGCATAGTATAATTTCTGAAACATGACCGGATGTGAACAGTGGGCGATACACACCTCTGGAAAGCTATACTGTGCATGTATATCAAGGAATCGATGTTTCTAGTAGTTTTTCATTTTATAGTTCGTCAGCATAGTTAATCATAGAGAAACCTGCAAGGGTAATGTATGTCATGCGCTGGAAATATATTTCTTACATTGGGATAGTAACACCCCTGCATTCCATACGACCAATAGATCGGAAACCGCTACGATCTACCATTATAGCGAATTTTGTAGCCTTAGGAGCGCATATGTTCATGTTCGTTCTTACCAATAAAAAAATGGCTCTGAGCACTATGGGACTTAACATCTCTGGTCATCAGTCCCCTAGAACTTAGAACTACTTAAACCTAACTAACCTAAGGACATCACACACGTTCACGCCCGAGGCAGGATTCGAACCTGCGACCGTAGCAGTCGCGCGGTTCGGGACTGAGCGCCTGAACCGCTAGACCACCGCGGCCGGCTTCTTACCGTTACCTTCTTGGTAATGACCCCAGCGATTAGAACAATTCTTTAAAATTGATAACACCATTGATAAGCGTAAAATGTTGCAAACCCTTTGGCCACCATTACCGATGATGTTTATTAAAAATTTAAGAAGTTTGAGTGTGTGTTGGCAGATTTGGGGGGGCGTGGGAAGGGGAGGGGGAAGAAGGGGGCTTGGAAGGGATTCGAACCTATGACCGAGGACGTTTTGATCATAAATCAAAAATCCCAGCCTTTTTTTGTTTTCTTTTCTTTCATTTATGTTTGATATTGTTCGTGGCATTTGGTCTGTGCGGACGTCACATTGCACTACATTAAGATAATCGATGAACACTGACTTTCTTTATTACAACGTTCTGTCAGGCCTGATCGAACACGCTGACCGGCAGGTCTAGATTATAGGTGCCAACATGTGGCTACTGCTCTTAAACATTCTTGTCTAATTATTAAATAATAACTGAAATAAGTTTGAAGTCTTTAATGAATTATTTTTTCCCTGTTGTCGTCTTCCGGTCTTACTGCAGTTACGTTCAATCCACGTGCTCTCGCTTGTCCTCTGTTCACATTAGAAGCCAGTGTGAGCACACCTAATTGCATATTATCTGCCTGCAGCTGAAGTAATAGCACTGCAGTCTGCCTTCAGCTGAGAAGCTTTCTTTTTTTTTCATACAATTCTTCAGTTTAATACGGTACATGGGAGTTGCAGAGAACCCCACGACATCTGTTGTGTCCTGAATACATCGAGAGTTTGCATTTTTGTGATTCCTGCTTCTTTTCTTTAGGTATTAAGCTATGTAAAGTGTAGTCATATCTGCATTGCCTGCGTCTTTTCAATAGGAAGAGATACGTTTATAGTTACAGGATGTATTAGAACAGTTGAAAATCTTGGTTGTGAGTTACTTTCTATGAGCCTACGTTGAAGTGGGCATTACATGTCCCGTGGCGCAATGAAAGTGTGCTATCTGCCTAATGATTTTTCAACATTAATTTTGTAGAGATACTGTTGATTCAAGGGTCAGTTTTAATACAGTGGATTTTATTTTGAGGGTATTAATACCTGAATCAAAATTGCGATGAATTCAGGCTAAACTCTAACAGGAAGAAGGAGCTTTGAGGTGTATGTCAAAGATCGTGTGTTACTGCCTTCAGTGCCACTTAGTTTGAAAGAACTGCAAGGAATGGTAATTAATGCAATCCCAGATGACGGCTATGAATGTTGGGATGCGAACGGCAATAGTTTGACAGTCGTACTGACGGAAAACATTACCTATATTGAATACTAGCAATGTGAGTTAAAACCATGGAGGGAATCTCTACGTATGGATTTGTCTCCAGTTTATGGGTATCGTAGTTTTCATGTAGTCATCTCCTGAAACCCCGAAGATATTCATCAATTGCACTGATTTAACTGTTTCCAAGTATCAAAATGATGGCAGAGAAACGTTTTTAAAACCTTAACATTAAATTCGTGTTAGAAACATTGGTTTTAATGTTGCTCCAATTATATTTTTGTACATTTGAAGGTGCAATGCCTGGCTCCACTTGTTCACATATGTCTGTTAGTTTCACAATCACTATTCCCTACATTTGTTGACTGAGGAAACTGGGTACAAGCAGATACAAGGCAGAAACTTGCCTTTCATGTAGCGCTTTGTAATGAGTCCGTTTTTCGAAAAGTGTACCGTAAGTAAAATGAAACCAGAGTTACAGCGTCTAATCAAATCACAATCAGTAATTCTCACTGAATAATGAGGTATATACCAGTACTAATGATCGCAAGTAGCTATTGAACGTAGTTTGCATTTTGCTTAGAGCTGAATTGTTCATCTAAGTAAGGCGCCACCCTGGAAGTATATTGTGTTGACCTTCGGGTGAGCAGGAGCAATCAGATCACGCAGGGCAGACACGAGGGGCAACTCCCCAGATGAGTTCCTGGAAAGCGTGAGGGGGCAGCCTATAACATTACGTATATGGTATCGGTGGATTCAGTAAAACATTCTATTTCATCTTTACAAACTGTCCAAACTGTTCACCCAGTATTTAGACAGATAATATCTGTAGACACTCTATAAGTCCTGTAGACAAGAAATATAATACATACTTTGAAGCTTATCAAAAATTCACATCAACATAGGCTAACAACCAAATTTTAAATCACATAGTTATCAAGAAAACATAAATTTTTGAAACAGACAAACTCATATTACCTGCAAACAAACCTCTGAACACTGACGTCATACAAATAGCCATGTTAATTTTAAAAACAAACCAAAAGACGAAAATTGAAATTGAGCAATATTGTTAAATTATTAATTAAATCGTCTTTTAGAACTTTATATCTCATCAGAAAACTTATGAGTCAGTGACATTGAAATGCTTTCTAGTTTTTGTCAGTTCTATCCCAAATAGAAAATAGTCGAATTTGAAATATGAAAACTGCGTCGTAATTTTGAATTCAAGAGCATAATTGATTTACGAAACTGTTCTCCTAAAAATTACTTTAATTCTTTTGCAAATCCTAAAGTGGAACATAAAACAGATGTAAATTATTAGTAGAAAAACACCAAACTGCAAAACACCTGTTTGACAATCAGAGTGGAAAAGAAGGCGAAGTCAAATTAAGCATACCATTTCAACGTAATACAGACATCATGTTCCCGTAAATTATTGCCAACATTTACTGTATGCATTATTCTCAACCTGTAAGTTTAAGTCTTTGACGTGCCGAGACATACGACACATTTGGTTCCCAGGGGTCGTAGAAAGTGGATGTGTTTTGAGGATCACTCTAAAAACTGCTGTCATCACTAATACCTGTGAATACTGTAACCATTAATAAAAGTGTATCAGGATTCGGAAGTAAACCATACAGCAGAAAATGACGTCACGGCCTTGACTTTCTATTTAACGACGGACGGCAAATCCGTCCAATCTCTCACCGCATCCTATATTTATAAACTTGCAGCAGCCTGGAAGACATGGTCTAAAGCTTCAACAACAACACGAAGCAAAGAACAAAGTAATTCAGGTCCTTCACTTTGTCCACATTTAAATACTTGAGGGTAGAAGACGAGCAGCGTACTCTGATCGTACCCAAAGGTATTACTATTGGTGCATAAAGTGAAAGCTGCACAGGACAACGCATCTTGGTTGACTAACTTTCATTCAGAGGGACGCCACAGGGGGCAGGCCACTGGAGTGACAAAGCATTTCTCGTGGGGCCACCAGCAGAGGATGGAAGGAGGGAAATGCAGTTTTCGGCAAGGTCTAGGTAGGATACTGGTGTGAGTAAAACGTAAAAAGCAGGGCTTTCGTCAGTATGAACCACCCACAGGAAATAAGATCTAAACTTGGAATGGAAACCTACAGTGAGTTCACCTTTCTGAGCGTGTGATGCCTCCAGACACCTGCACAAGGAACGTGCATTCGAACGTTGAGAATTGAGCGTGCTGAGTTTCTGACCTCAAAGCGTGGAAAAAACACGCTGGGGAGTCTTCTCTAACGTGCAGAGTAACTGCGTCTACCATGCCACATATTCGGAACTTGCTTTTGAATCTTGACCAATGAGACGCAGGAACGCCGCGTACGTCACATGCACGCCATCTCACCTCATTACAGACTCGCGAGACGCCATATTGGCTTTCAGTCAAAGCCCATAAGTATATATGCCGTTTCTGGGCAGAAGAAAATTAAGAATCTCTTAAAAAATCCGGCGCTGATCGTATCAAATGGTTCAAATGGCTATGAGCACTTTGGGACTTAACATCTGAGGCCATCATTCTCCTAGAACTTAGAAGTACTTAAACCTAACTAACCTAAGTACATTACACACATCCATGCCCGAGACAGGATTCGAACCTGCGACCGTAGTGTTCACGCGGTTCCGGACTGAGGTGCCTAGAACCGCGCGGCCACAACGGCCGGCCGCTGATCGTATCATTTGTCGTAATAAAGTGACAGGCAATGTCGTACAGGCGGTTAAAGAATTTGTGTATTATGAAATTATGCAGCGACAGGGCAACGGCACAGTGAGAATCCATATGAAATGCAATGTTCTTAGTAAAATTCCTTATAATTGAGTGTCAGTTAATAACATATCTACAAATGAAGCTTTCTGTAGACGGTAAGATGTAAAGTATGGTTTTCAATAGTAATGGTCTGTATAGCGCCATGGATAGCATTGTAGAATGGTTAGCTAATGTTTCATGTGTTGCAGGTTCACGGCTCACTACATCTGACTATCTTTATAACTAGATTTCAAGTTTTCCAATAGGTTCTGATACTTTCTTATTAGTTTCATAACTTTCTAATATTGGATGTTATGTAAATATAACTGCGAACTTTCTGAATATGAGTATGTTCGACTGACGTAATCTACAAATCAGCTTGCACTACTTGCAGTGAGATGTTTTCTTGTTTTAAGTTCCTTATTTCACATGATACAAAGATTTTGCGGCTGAATAGGAACAGTAATCGCGATAAGAATTTGTATCGCCCTGTTTGTAATGGAAACTATATTAGCCGACATCCTTACTGACTGTACAAGGTATTTGTCTTTTTGCCTAATACCATGTCCACGGGTATTGTAGTTTTTATTTGTGTATACTACAGACAGAAGAACGTAACTTGCATATGGACAAGGGAGCAAATGTGCGTTTTAATAGATAGAGCTAAAGCAGAAATTTTACCGCCGTCCATTTCGTAAACAGTGTGATGTGCGAACCAGATAGAGACGACAGCTGCCGCTGGAGCGCGATGCAATCGCGTTTGTAGCACGTTTATAACACGCACCGTATGCACGAGCCACACCACTTCTGAGCGTTCCGGTGCACGTTGAACTTGGCACACTCAACGCTGTCGTTCGACACCATTATCCATGCGCCAACGGCTTCAGGTACTTTCCCAACCAAATGTTGTACATCGTTAAAAGCTGTCCAAAGAAGCTGTCAAATACAAAAATGATCGATCATCTGGAAAATAATTTTTAACATCTGCATAAACTAAAGGCAAATACATCTCCACCTATATTAACATTTTAACAGCACCAGCAATAACGATGTTCTAAGGATATAGCTATAAAAGGACCATGGGGTTCGAAATGAGCTTATAGCAGTCAGAACAGCCCAATAAAAACCTTATAGCAGCGTAAATGGTTTTCAGAAATATATAAATGTTTAACAGATTACAAGAGCCGCCAAGACTGGCTAATGTAAATAAATTAGGCAATTAAAAAGATAAGCAGTTAGAAAAAGACACAGAGCAGAATGCTGTTTTTCAGCACCAAGTGTTAGGGAGAGGTTTACTCGTAAACCACCTGAAATCAGAGTCAAAGAGGGGACCAACTTCTTGTAAGACATCTTTCTACTGACCGGCGCTGCGAATATTCTTAGTTCAGCCATTTGAAGTGAAATAAAGAACAAAAATCTGAAAACTCGAATCTTCATCTTCGGAAGCAGATGGGAAAAAATTACTTCAGTTGAATCAACAGCACCTCAGGCTCACTGCTTCCCCACACCTCATCAGCCAAGCAGATGAGTGCATTTTCGACCACTGTAGCCGCGGACTCAAAAGTTAAAAGTATTTTGGGCAGAGTTGCACTCATCGCAGACGAGTTATTGGTGCGAAACCAATGATGGAATTTGCAGCCAGTTCAGCTTCCACGTGTAGACTAAGACGGTGAGATATAGCCGCGACAGAGAGGCATACTGTAAGGACAGTCACATCACTTCACTAAGTTTCAGTAAGGCCGAAACTTCACGCTGAAGACTTGTTGCCGATTTTTAAGATCAATATGCTTTCAACTTAAGCCACAAACGTATACCTATTAATATTAACATTTCAGCCATCACGGTACGACATCACGAATTTTATTGTTTTATAGAGCAAAAAAAGTTACTGAATTCCGGCCGCAGACCATTCATCTCGATGTGCCAAGGTACTAGTTTGATACTGTCAAGGTCTGTCAGATGTTTTAATGTGCACTTTAATGTAATAAACTAAATTAATTATACTCATTAATTTCTTTCATCGTTTTGGAGGTGCTATGATCTCTTTACGTCTGATCATAAGACTAATTTATATAATATACACACATGTGTACTAGTGGTATGATTGCTGATATCGTTCAACAGCGTCATGGAAGACAGCGAGTAGACACCATTAAAAAGTGGCGACTTTCTATAAATTTCACTATCAAAAGCTAATGATCGTCAGTTTAAATAAGACCCCGCCAAACAGTTTAGGAATACTGTCTGAATGCAACAAGAATAAAAACTGTAAGACATTGTACGTATAAGTGAACTGTAAGTAAACTGTAAGAAATCCATCTCTACATAAACCACTTCAACGTCCCGACCGTCTGTTGCAGATAGTGATGACGTCTACTGCACGTTCTTGTTATACTTAAATCTATACTCTACGATGCGTGCCAGTAATTTGAAATAGTATTGGAGGGTAGTTGCACTATGAAGTATAGTGTCGACAGAGTTGCTCTGAATTATGTCCCGGCTTCAGATCGTCCTCCGCACTGTCGTTTCTGCGTTAATGTCTTCATGATGTGTATCGTTCATTTATGTGTGCTTCGTATTAGGTGGAGCTACATTACACGAAACGTGGAATAATTCACGTTCGAAACTAATAACGTATACTAAAACTCTGTTAATTACTAATTTCGCTGAAGGTAGGGACTGATTCGTTAATGAGTCTTGTTAAACGCTTAAAACGTGCAGCAGATCTGCTTTTCACAGTACGTATACTACAGATCTGGAGACAATTTATACATGCAAATCAAGACTCGGCGACTTCATGAGGTCATGCTGGTGTTCAAGGAAGTCTAGCATACCACTGACTACTATTGTGACAACAGCGGTATAAAGGTACCCCTGATACGCTGTCCTAATATCTAATAACTCAAATTAACAGAGACTTTGTTTAAAACAGCAGGCATTCGTAACATGTATCTCTGTAGCTTGACCCACGATTGACCTGATTCGCATTGCTTCCTCACAGTCAAATGCTTAGTAATTTCTTGTACTGTGTATCTATTAATAGCCCCTGATTAAAAAGAATTTACTTCGCGCCCATTATGTATTTACTTCAACAATCATAAATTTGCATGTTTCTTTCTCCCACAATTTTGGTCCTACCTCCCTGTTTCTGTTCCACTGTCTTAACACTTCCAGACGGTGTTCAGACAATGTGGAGAAAATGTAGTACCACATCTCTTACAATAATCTGAAGTTACATTTGCTGTTTTAAATTACAACTTGCTGGGCTTGAGAACCGCCTGATGTATGTTGGCTACGGCCATCCCCGTATGATGCCATACGACGAATGGGCATTCATACTTTTCTATTGAGTATGATTGAGATTAAATTGACCAGAAAAATCACACAAAAATCACAGTACATATTCCGTGGTGTGTTCTGGGCAATCCTATCCAGAGCAGTGTAAACCATCTACGTTACAGTGCATATTTGCTGACTCACATTTCAACAGACGTCGTCTCACATCAGTGCTTCGTTCGATCCTAGAAGACGCCTTCACTTACACTTCAACACGTGCGTTGTATGTCTAGTAAGTGTAGCGGTTTTACATTTTGTAATGTATGATAATGTGCAATAAATAAAATTTATGTGCTCGTTAATATTATGCACTGCCGCTGTTGCAGTTGACAACCGATTACCTTCTTGGTAGTCAAAAAGACAAGTTCACGGTGTCGGTTTGCCGTGGCCTCGCTCCAAAATGTCTCCGCAATGAGTGTTGTGTATGGCTTGTTGTTGATTAATGCAGAGTGGAAAATAAACATCGGTTCCGGCAGAATAACATACTAAGGTGGAATAGAGTTAAGAGGGTCACAGAGCATAACGTCCCTATACGAAGGGTGGATCACCGCCAACAGTGTCATTTGACCTCACCCCAAAGGGACACTGCGAGCAGTATGGAATGTAACCGACTACAGTGCAAAGAAAACACTGATGATCAAAAATAACACCTGTTCTGTAACAGTCATTAGAATATTGATGGCCAAAGTTAGCGAGGTTGGGAAGTTGTCAGACAGTGGGCTGCTCGTCTCGCATTCAGATGCATGATTGTTTCTAATCTCCATCCGACAGTTTACGTTTAGGTTGGCCTCAGTTACTTAAATCGCTTAAGGCTAATGCCGGGATCTTTGCTTCTAAAGCACCAATTTTCTTACCCATCTTTACACGATAGAGCCTATGCTCCGTCTCTAATTGTCTTGTTGTCAACGGAACATTGAATCCTGATCTTCCTAACTTCATTTCTTCATTGCTTTACTGTACTAGTGTGGCTTCTCAGCCTTTACGTCAGGAAACGAGGCTCATGCCAGTAATATAAACAAGCCCTGTCTGCATAATCTCAGGACGTTTTTGCAGTAAAGGTTCTGACAGAAAACCCAAAGAGATTCTGGTCGTATGTAAAGCACACACCCTACAAGACGTAATGAATATCTACACTGTGTGATTACAATGGTAATTTTAGTGATGAAAGTGTCCCTAAAGCAGATTCGTCAACACTGTTTTCCGAAATTTCTTCAGGAAAGAATACTAACTAAATATTTCAGGATTCTAATCAAGAACAGCTGCCAACAAGAGTCACTTAGTAGTACTTATCCTCGGGGTAGCGAAGCAGCTTAAATACTTACAGGCAAGGCCTCCGGTTGAGAGGGTGTACCAGTTAGGTTCCTTTCAAAGTGTGTTGAGACAATAGCTTTGTACTTAGCGATCATATACAACAACTTGTTCGACGTAAGATTTGTACCAAAACATTGACAAGATTCACAGGTCACACCAGTACCTAAGAAAGGAAATAGAAATAATGCGCAGAATGACAAACCCATATCATGAACGTCGATTGGCAAAAGAATTTGGAACAGATTCTGTGTTCAAACATTACGAACTACCTCGAATAAAACGATTTATTGACTAACAGCCAACATGGATCCAGCAATTATCTTTCCTGTGAAACATGACTAACTCATTATTATAAATACGTTGAGAGGTGAGTGCTGTCGGCAGTGGACGTAAAATGAAGCAATATTTTCCGATTTTAAGAAGGCTTTTGTCACCGTTCGTCACAAGCGACTTCTAATCAAATTGAATACCTTTCTGGTATCGTCTTAGCTGTTCGACGGGATATGTATTTCCCAACCAGAAAGGTCACAGTTCGTAGTAACTAATGGAAGGCCATCGAGTAAAACAGAGTTATACGTGCTTGATAGGCCCTCTGCTGTTTCTCATCTACATGAACCATTTAGGAGACAGTCTCTAAACAGACCCTTTAGATTGTTTGCAAATTATGCCATCACTTGTCAAGTCATCATAAGATCAAAACCAATTGCAAAATGGTTAGGACAAGATATCTGTAGGGTACGAAAAGTGGCAAGTGCCCGTAAATAATGAAAAGCGTGAAATCATTAACACGAAACCTGTAAGGAGGCCGCTAAATTTCGGTTACAATATGAAGCACGTACGTCTAACTGCTGTGAATTTAATAAAAGTGCTTGGAGATCCACTTACGAATAACTTAAACTGGAACAGTCACATAAAGAGTGTGGGGAATGTAAAGCAAAGAAACGATTTGTTGGCAGAACAATTAGAGCATGCAACAGTTCTTCTACGTTTCTTTCCCTTCCGAGATGTTGCTGCGCGCTATTTCATCCGCATTAAATAGGATTAACGGAGGTTATCGGAAAAGTTCAAAGAATGGTAGCTCGCTTTACATTACCGCAAAATACGGAAGCGAGTGTCAAGAATATGATACGTGAGCTGAGAGGGCAATAACTTTTTTTAAAAAAGGCGTCTTTCGTTGCGGAGAGATCTTTTCAAGAAATTTCAGTCTCCAATGTTCTCCTCCAAAAGTGAAAATATTGTCCAGAATACGCTTCGGGACGAAGCATACAATTGTGATATAGAGACTGCTTTCCGCGAAATCGGAAAATGTAGCGTTCGAGCTTCCCCTTTCTCTACAACGGATTAGCGTGAGGAGGAGGGCATGAACTTCAATAATAACTATAAGTAATAACCAAGTACAGAAGCGAAATATTTTCTCCACAAGATTTCCTTTCTGTATGACACTATTTTGTTATTTACTAGTACTTAGTTGCATGATCCGGAAATTGCTTTATTTCATCAGTTTAGTTTGTGGCAGTTGGACATGAATTTTTAGTAGAAAGAACATATTTCCCTGCACAGTCTGAAAGCAGGCTACACGAAAACGCAACTCACTATTTTATGAATATATATTTCCTCAGATACAGGTGGAAAATTGTTTCTTTGAGAGAGTATCAGTTCACACTACTTTACTACTTCTGTTTATTTTGTAAATAACACATTTCCTTATACTGTCTACCAAACTATGTCGTAATCATAGTTACATTTATTCCACTTTCACTCTGAAATTTCCCATTTCTGCACTGCATTTCTAACCATGAGAATTATTTGATCACGCACAATACAACCCGGACTTGGCACCCTCTGGCTTTCATCTCCTCGTTCCTACAATCCTTTGGTACAAGGGCAGCATTGTGGCACAAACACCGATCTGGAAATCAGAGTAGCGAGTTTTCGGAAAGCGCAGTAGGATTTCTGTGGAGGGTATGGAGAAATTTGTACCACCATATGACAAATATCTGTCGGAGCGGTAGCTGGAAGGTGTAGCTAAATGTGATAAGAAAGAACATTTTTGATTTACTCTATGGTTTCCATTTCGCAGGCGATCGTATACTGAAAAAAAAAAAACAATAGCCCTCATAATTACCCGCGCCCTGCGCGAATAAAACGAATAATTACTAATCAGTCGACGGAAAACTTCAACACTCATACTCGAAAATATCATAAAACTGTTAAAAATGGTGGAACTCATCTCCTGCCTGTGACTGATGCGTGCGAAATCTGAACGACGACTCCTAACCGATAATGCTTGGGCTCTGTGGAACGCAACAGCAAGACAATGTCTCTCGGAAAAGGCGCGCTGAGCTCCGAAGGTTCTAGAGAACGTAAGGCTTACGATTTAATACTTCATAACACAGTAGATAATAACGACACCCCCCCCCCCCCCCACCCGCGTCCCCCTGCAACCGAGAGAGAACCCGTGAGAGCAATGTCCCATACCTTCTTTACATACATACGGACGTTTCCTTAGAATCTCGGCCACACATTCTAAATGGATACTCCAGCCTGTTTCGATTCTAGCAGCGGTTATTTTATTTCGTTCGGTTTCAACTGTTATACCTGTTTCAAAGGCATATTTAGACCTAGGGAGACGAGGCACCTCTCTGGGGTGGCGGAATTTAAGGGGCGGCGGATGTTAAGAGGTGGTTTGTAAGTGTTGCTGTTTTTTATTCCCAAGTCTTGAAATGAAAGTGCTAACTTCCCTCTCAGCGAAACGGCTATGAATAAAATTGGCAGCAATGAGCTCAGAATTCATGAATGGTCTGGCCAGGCAACGGAAAAAGTACAGGTTTTATTTCAGTAGTGGCGTTACGTCCTGACAATGTGACCGTTATTCAATTTATTCAGAGTTGTGGTTTCTCATGTGGCACACGTCAGGAAGGCAAATCTCGTTGCTCGTAATTAAGCTTTGTGGTTGTGACGCTGCTAAAGTTGTCATACGAGCAGCCAGTGTCGACACTCAACAATGCCCATTCAGACTTCAAAGAAAATACCGCCAGCCATTCTAACAGCAGGCCAACTGGCTGGAAGTTCAGTTTAATTCGAAACTGTAAAGGGAGCAGTTGTTTAGCGTGTAAGTAGGCTGTTTATGTTTTCTTATTGGCAACGTTACGTAGCGCTCTGTATGAAAATCACTGGCTGTGCTGTGTGCAGTCTGTGGCTGGTTGGCATTGTTGTAATACTCGCCATTGTAGTATTGGGCTGTTGGCTGTTAACAGCGCATAGCGTTGCGCAGTTGGAGGTGAGCCGCCAGCAGTGGTGGATGTGGGGAGAGAGATGGCGGAGTTTTGAAATTTGTAATACTGGATATCATGAACTGCTATGTGTATTATGATTTTTCAACACTATTAAGGTAAATACATTGTTTGTTCTCTATTAAAATCTTTCATTTGCTAACTATGCCTATCAGTAGTTAGTGCCTTCCGTAGTTTGAATCTTTTATTTAACTGGCAGTAGTGGCGCTCGCTGTATTGCAGTAGTTCGAGTAACGAAGATTTTTGTGAGGTAAGTGATTTGTGAAAGGTATAGGTTAATGTCAGTCATGGCCATTCTTTTGTAGGGATTATTGAAAGTCAGATTGCGTTGCGCTAAAAAATATTGTGAGTCAGTTTAAGCACAGTCATGTAATTTTTCAAAGGGGACGTTTCATATGTCGACCCTTAGCCGAGGATACCTCACTGGAATCTTCTGATTTTTTCTTGTAGTTTGTGTAATTATTGCTAGTGCGTAATTGTAGAGAGAATTTCCTTTGTAGTTGTAGTTTTTCATTCTTGTACAGTAAAACAGTTGTGGCATGCATGTAGATTTACACCAAGTATTTCGCAGCTGCGCTTGCAATTAACGAGATATCATTGTCAGTGCTACGTTAATGTGTTCTCTTATTTTTGCTCTTCAAATTGTGCTTTTCTGTGTTATCGTGTGAAATATTGTGATAATAATGGCGTGTGAAAAACGTAATACCAGGCTCCAAAGTAAACTGAGAAATGACAGTGAAGACGAAAGCAGTGTGTTAGCGCCACCATGTAATGAATTAACTCATATTCAAAGTAGTAATTTGGTAACTGTGCATAGGGAAATGGAGCGGGCGTCAAATAATGGTGTAGACAGTGAAACAGGAACAGGGAAGCATTATCGATCGATCGGTCGGCAACAGCTCGCCTCAGGAATCGGGAATGACAGAACACAATATTGCAAATACTGTAGACTCAGGTTTTGAGTTCTCACCGTTTTCTCAAATGAGTCAAGACAAAGTTTCCGCGTGCAAAATCTGAATGTTGCCGGTGAAAATTCACTGCCAAAAAGCACTGAGGAACATGTTTCAGACACCATTGCATTGTTATTACAATTAATGCAACAAATGGGACAAAAGCTTCAAAAGTTAGACACAATGGAACAACACCAGAGACAACCACAGCAACAGTTAGACGCAATGGAACAAAATCTTCAAAAGTTCGACACCACGCTTGAACAAACACGTGAAGATTTAACTACTGAGTTACATAACATTGAATCGAAATGTCAAAAAGTCTGTAATGACGTAAAAACACAAATTTGTGAGCATTTTCAACCTATTTTTTCGCGGCATGAAAATGCATTACAGAATCACGAAGCAGCCATAAAAGAACTGCAATCTATTGTTCATGAAAATCATGAGACCTTGCAAGCTAAAATTGACTCAGTTGCATCTACCGATTCGGTTACGCAACTTGCAAAAACTCATGAAAACTTAAAGGACACAGTAGATACTCTGAAAATTGGTTCAGAAAGACACATGGAGAAAATTAGTTCACTATCAGAGAAAGTAGTCGAACTTTCGATACAAAGGTAGATGATGAGCTGAATGACACAAAACCTGTAGCCTTCACTGACACTGAAGAGTATGAACAAATTAGAAAATTCAAACAAAATCAAAATTAAATCAATACACAGTACAAAAGAGAAAGCCGGGAAGTACAAGATCAGTTGGCACAAGTAATACAAGAATTACATATTTCAGAGGACACTCGTGGTCCAACACGGGAAGAGGAACTTAGAAATACGGAAAAGTCACAAAATAATAACACAGGGTATTTCTGAAATTATGAAAGAAATTGGCAAGGTGCACCGAATTTTCAGATGGAACCGCCGACACGACGTAACAATGGCCGATATGCGACTCGCTGACGTGATGATTTTGACTATAAGCTGTTTATTACTACACGTAAATTCAAAACATTTAAGAATCCCGGCAACGACATTCGTCCACAAGCGCGGCTTCATCAATTCTCTCATTGTTTTCCTCCCAATTGGACATTAGAGCACAGATTAGAATTTATGTGTGGCTATTTAGAAAATGAACCAGCTGTAGGAATGCGATCGGTCATTCACGATTGCCACAGTGAAGGGGAATTTTATCATGCCTTCCTCTCAGCATATTGGTCTCAAGCTACACAAGACCGAGTAAAACATATCATCATAATGATGAAACATTTCGAACAATCTGAATTTTCCAGTCTTGTCAAATATTTTGAAGACATGTTGCATAAGAATCAATATCTTTCAAACCCATACAGCACTTCAGAACTCATCCGCATTTGCTTAATGAAATTGCCTGAACACTTACAACATATTATTTTGGCAGGACGTTGCAAAGACGACATTGAAGCTTTTCAGGGACTCTTACAAGAATTAGAAATTGACACTGACAATCGCAGAACGCGAAAACAGGAACACAACAATTACAGGTCACATCCGTCGTAATTCCGCGATGAAAGAAATAATAACTGGACGCGACAAGGCTATTCTCACAACACAAATCGTGACCAAAACAGACACCATCCGTATGACAACCGTTGGCAGAGTAGTAATAATTACAGGGAAAGATCACCTCTCTGCTGTAATTACTATCACAGAGACAATCACAGAAACAGGCAATATAGGAACCAAAATAAATATTATCAGGGGAGACAGAATAACTTTAGACGCAACGGTCCAGTGTGCAGTTACAATTCAGGGAGAAATTCTCCACTACGTGACCGACAAGAAAGAAACTATGGAATCTACTGACATGACGACACACGATATGATCGTAACGACAGACCTGAATTGCGTCAGAACTGGCGGAATTCAAACAGGCCCTCTCGACAGGTGAATTTGTAGAAGTTAGACGTCCAAATCCCAATAACGACGCGCGCCAACAAAGAGACAGACAATGACTTGCACTGCAGGCAGCCACGTGCGCCGGCTGGCTCAGCGAAAAATAACATAGACGCTAACCTTGAGAAAAATTTTATCATTCCTTACCGACATATACAACATGATAATTACTTTAAAGTTGAAACTCTGCGTACTAGGAAGGGTAAAGGATTGCACCACATTTCACATGTAGAACGGTTTATTGAAAGTTAATCTGCTTTTTAACTTTGTCTTTGCCATAAAACTTTTCACTTCACATTTCTAGTATGCTTTGTCAGACTTAGAAACTGTTACCATGCGACAATGTTCGAAGTTTAATATCCAGTCAAGAACCAAGAGAATTTATCTAAACAGAAATTATGAATGCATTGTTATTGTGAACAGACGGCAAAGTGTTATTGTGTGTGTACATTCTTGCTTGTTAGTTGCACGATTACGTAACGACTATAAGGGCCACATACTTAGATCATTTACCAGTACTGCTAATGAGATTTTAGTGCAACATTTTGGTTTACTTGAAAATACATTCTGGAGTTAAAGTACTTTCTGTGAGATACCAGATGACACAGTGGTTAGTTTATGTAACAGCTACACGATTTTATCACGATGCTACTAATGAATGACAATTTACAATGTTGCTTTTGCGGTGTTTCTGTTTTATATCTGCACAGTTTTTCTGAATTCTTCTGGAAAGTAAAACATGTTTTAGTAGTAACTTTTGTGGTATAGCTACAAGGAGACAGCCTTTTCCGTAGCACAACAATGCATTACAGCACAGTACTTTCTTCATCACGGCAATAAGCGTAATAACTAAGATATCTATACGCAAAGCATTTCACTTTTGTTTATCATGAGGTAAGTACATTGACTTCTGCAGAACTTAGCTTTTGGAGGACGATAACTACGACACTTCCACAGAGATTATCTTACAACAAGATGCACAGTTTAGCGCTACAGTACACGTATTTGAGTGATTAATTCATGTGTTTGGCAAGCACAAGGAGCCCAAGCTAATATGGTATTTGCTTATACAACTTTACACATCGGTACCATATTTCTCCAACACAGAAATACACAGCTACCTGATTATTTAACAGAGAAACAAACACTTTTTTTACTACGTCAGTGACAGATGTTTACGCAGATGGATAACTTCACACTTATGAAACTGTATTTTGTATGTACTTTGTGAACTCTTCATATTTTTTCGGAACCATTGTGATACTATGAGAGCTTTGGATGATATATTTGGTATGAGATCACGATTTTTAAAGTACGTTTGAGGCAGAGGACACTTTTGACATGAGTAGAGAACTATGTGTATTATGCTGTTGCGGTATGTTTATGATCAATAAGCTGATGCTATATGAGTTATTTGATTATGCTACGTATCTGTTATGATGAAATATTGAAGAAGTGTCGACGAATAAGGTAAGGAATAATGAGTAGTGGTTAGGGACTCTGGTTTGTGAAAATAGTTGTTGGAAACCAAGAATCGTACATTAAGAGTTATAAAACGTATGTAAATGCGTGAATGTATTACAATGCCAATGAAAATTTTTTGGACACTGTTATATTTACAGGATTTTGTTTCTACACATTTGTAATGCAAATTCTCAACCTGTGAAAATATTTTTGTATGAGACTGTCACTGTAATGCAAACTGGTGTCGTAAATATTTCAGTAAGAATGTTAAGTGACCACCTTCACGTAATGAGTCGTGGGCACCCTGCTGCGCGACAGTCGCCTGGAAAAAAGCCATTAGTGTGTGCCTTTCAGAGGCACAGGTGAAAAAAAAGAGGCCATTATCCTCGTTATTGACATTCCTTTGTAGAAAGCATCGCAAATACGACACGCTCAAACTTGAAAACATATGATTATACTGTGCAGCTCTTAATTTATGATATTTACTAAAATGCCTAATGAACCGATGAGAACATTTCATGGGTATTGTCTTGCTAGTTGAGAGAAATGCCATATGGCTTGCTTTATGTATTTATTTACTCATTTTGTTTAATATCTAGTTTCTAGCTGCACTGCAGCATTGGTTAAAATAAAATTTAATATATGTACTAATATAAATATTTTATGCCTACAGATCCAGTAAATAATTTTATGATCTATTCAAAAAAAATGAAGGAGCATAAAAAGATATTTACCTTCACAGGAATTGCATACAGAATTTTCTTTTCAACTACTTGGTAAATTTTTGGTAGAACAACTTCTTGTGGTGCACCACTTTAATTATATAGACATTAAGATGTGAATATACATTTCCCTTATCTGCATTGTTGTCTTTAGTGTACTTTTTTTTTGCTTGAGCTATGTCATGTTTAGATATAAGTTATTGCATTTTCTGCTGCTGTTTGCCAGGCATAGTGCTACTGAATTTCTCTTTGTATTACTCTGTTAAGCCAGTTTTACTACTGATTTATTTGTCTTGTTGCTGCACATTGGCTCATATTAGTTGTAATGTTGCATTTGCTTGGTAATTTAGATTTACTGTAGCTTGCTTTGCCAGTTTGCATTTTTTTCATTGCTGTTTGTATTAATTGTTTTGTGCTGCTGCATTGCCTCGTCCTTTAGTTTAGCATCTGAGCTCAGTAGACTTAAGTTAGCTTAAGAGGGGGTAGACTATATAAGAGAATGACTTGTGATGCATTGGAAGAAATGCATTGAGAAGTTATACGAAAAAAGTACAGAAACCAGGTATAGATAGGACTTTTTGGAAATAATGAAGAACGAAGGGAGATCTCCTAGAAGTAATGAAAGTTTTGTTTGCAAAATACTGCAGTAAAACAAACCCAGTCCTTTCCTTGTGTTATCCCACTGTGTGTTTGTGAACCCTTGGGTATTTGTGTTCTTCCTGTCTTTATGTCTTTATCTGATGAGAGTTACATTGTAGAATTTTTCTGATAATGTGTTATTTTCTTTGTAAAGATGTTTAGACATTATTTATTCTGTTTTGTTTTAATGCTCATGTGTGAAGTTGATGTTTCAAAAGTTTTTCTGATTTTATATATTTACTTATGTCATAATTCCTGTAACACTGATGTATATGTCTATTTCTATTCTTTTGTAAAGCCTGTTTTACTGCAAATGTTATCTGTATTGTTATGTTCTTTAATGATGTATTTTGTACCTTTGTTATTGTATTCTTATGTTATAAAATGGTAATTGACACAAGTTCATCAAATTAAGTAACTTTTAAGTTACATTTCACGGCAAACGTTTCTGTTGGTCATAGTATATGGACAATATGTGAGAAGTAGGGACTGTTAGTGTTTGCACGTGTGTTAATAATTCAGCAAGGGACTGGTTAACAGCATTGCTGGTTCTAAGGACAATTTCAAAAACTTTGTGAGTGCACAAGTGGTGGTTTATGGACTTGCTATATTGTCCGCAAGACTCTTCGATGGTGATTGTGCACCTGCAGAGTCGCAACAGATTGTTGCTGGCCGTCTCCACAAGGACTACAGTGGGTCTGAATCTCTGGTGGCCCACCAATACCAATATTTCTACAAGGACTGCAGTGGGTCTGCACTTCTGGTGGCCCACCAATACCATAATCTCTACTAGGACTACAGTGAGTCTGTTCTGTGGTGACCTACCTACCAATATTCTTCCAAACTTCGACTGACTCTGCTGTGGGTTTGCTCTGTTGTGGCCCATTACCTGTCTGCATGTCAAGAGCCAGCACTGTCTTTCTGTTGCAAGGACAACACTACTTCTACAAGACTGCATGGAAATCCACTACTTCTGTGTGCAATTTCATTTACTAATGAGACTTTGTGAAAAAAAACTGTAATTACTATTATGATGAATGATCAGGACTTTCTTTATGGACTGTGAGAAAATTTTAGCTTTTGACCAACATTGTATCAATAAGTGTGTGCCTTTGATTTCTTTGTTATTGTAATTATGAAAAATTTTATCAAATCATTATTGGCCACTGCCCAAAACAATATCTAAAATTTTTTGTGGGGAACATGGGGGCTGTGTAAGTAGGCTGTTTATGTTTTCTTATTGGCAACGTTACGTAGCGCTCTGTATGAAAATCACTGGCTGTGCTGTGTGCAGTCTGTGGCTGGTTGGCATTGTTGTAATACTCGCCATTGTAGTGTTGGGCTGTTGGCTGTTGACAGCGCATAGCGTTGCGCAGTTGGAGGTGAGCCGCCAGCAGTGGTGGATGTGGGGAGAGAGATGGCGGAGTTATGAAATTTGTAATACTGGATATCATGAACTGCTATGTGTATTATGATTTTTCAACACTATTAATGTAAATACATTGTTTGTTCTCTATTAAAATCTTTCATTTGCTAACTATGCCGATCAGTAGTTAGTGCCTTCCGTAGTTTGAATCTTTTATTTAGCTGGCAGTAGTGGCGCTCGCTGTATTGCAGTAGTTCGAGTAACGAAGATTTTTGTGAGGTAAGTGATTTGTGAAAGGTATAGGTTAATGTCAGTCAGGGCCATTCTTTTGAAGGGATTATTGAAAGTCAGATTGCGTTGCGCTAAAAAATATTGTGAGTCAGTTTAAGCACAGTTATGTAATTTTTCAAAGGGGACGTTTCAAGCGTTTAGTTTGTCTCTTATAGTTTAGTATTAATGAGAATGATTGCCAGACGCCGAATAGTGAGTGGCTCTCAGTTCCGGAAAGAACCCGGAAATTGCGAGAAAGAGTGCAAAAATCGATCTTGTATTTAAAACTAAAACGCATCCACCCAGTTACGGCTCAAGCTCGTGACTGGAAACATCATAGTGTAATAATGTGAAATGTAATAATGTGGTGAACAGTACCGAAAACAGTGCAGCGCGTAGTTTCAAAAATGGTTCAAATGGCTCTGAGCACTATGGGACTTAACTTCTGAGGTCATCAGCCCCTTGAACTTAGAAGTACTTAAACATAACTAACCTAAGGACATCACACACATCCATGCCCGAGGCAGGATTCGAACCTGCGACCGTAGCGGTCGCGCAGTTCCAGACTGTAGCGCCTAGAACCGCTCGGCCACCCTGGCCGGCGAAGCGTGTAGTTTAACTGAGTCAGGAGTTTACAATATTAGTAACAGTAATAATGGCGCGCAAACGATCATTAGAGGTTGACCTAAATGACGCACATAAAGCGAATGATGATAATGATTTTCTTTCTGACGATCCTGCGAACTAGACAACACACAAATTCCTTCATGAAGATATCGCTAAACATGATCATGTGGCACAGAATATCTATTGTGCTGACAGCGTTTCATGAAGGCAATATACTGAAATTCTGAGGTAGTTAAATGAAGATTTGTTTTACTGAATCATGAGGAATGGGGAGAACTAAGACTATTTTTAGCATGCTCTGAAAGCGAGGGTCATGTATTTTGTGCCCCAAGTTTATTGTTTACCCGGACATCACAATTTGGAAAACCTAATACGGATTTGATCACTAGAAAACGGCCAGACCCTATTAACTGTCTATGAAGTTTCAGCTTCTATGAGTCTTTATTTTATAGTGAAAATTAAATAGTTCAGATTCCGTAAAACGACCTTCAGAAACACGACGGTCAGGGAGTCGCGTTGTCTGCTGTAGCTTCAATGATAGCTGATTACAATTAAAGGGAAAAAGTCAAGAAAACCTGAAGCAGACGGAACAGCCAAGCTTCATACAGCTTTCGGAAAAAAAGGAAGACTCTTGGGTGAACACATTACTGATTTTTATAGACAGATTGATAGCTGAACTGGAGAGATGAAAAAAAGAATATTACAACAGTTTTCAGCTCTTAAGTAATTTTCCTGGACGATACAATGCTGAACTTTGAAAATGTGCTAGAAAATTGCAACAGCGTTACAAAGACGACATGGAGGAATTTTTCAGTGGTAAGGTTATTCATTGTAAAAATAACTCGAAGAGCAACGGCGTAAAACCCCCTCGCTAAGTGCAGAATGACGAGTGTTGCAAGAAAACTACATTCAGTGTTTTCTTCTTTGGAGATTGCACTATGAATTTTTTTGTCGTCAGCTGCAACCGAATTTTCGGCCGAGCGCTCAGCGCTCCTTCTCACTGCCCAAAGGACTCAAAGGGTCGAGTCAATTATTTTGCCGTTCTCTCAATGAATTCTTATATAACACAGCAATTAAACTATGAATACGTAATCGACGAATTTCCTAAGAAGAATCACGCCGTAAACCACTTTTCCTGGAGCGTAGTTAGTTCTATATGCATGTGTCTGTTATTACTATTATTAGTAGGAGCTGCAGTCGTAGTTTCAGTTACGTACATATACAATTAATTGGAGGTATATTTACGTTTAAATGAAGGACGGAACGATTTTTCTCTGCCAGTGGGAGGTAAACAGCATAATTGCCTCCGGGGTGGCCTGTGTCATGACAGTGTTCTGGAATAGTAGATTTGCTCGTCAGCTGTGAGCCTATGTGACGCTTATGCTCAATAAACGGCGCTGGTCTGAGCAATGTATTACATGCAAAGAATACGATAGACACCTGCCTTAAACAAACCAAGATCAAACTTTAAGGATTCTAAAAGGGCCACGAGTTTAGACGGTGGTAAGAAAACTCAGGTTTCACAGAAGGCTCATTGTTTTCACAAAGAGCATAGGAATATTTCGTTTACTCATACCTCCGTAAATTGCAAGAGGCGGTCAAAGCGTTTCTGGTTGAAGGCATTGCTGCAGCGTATATGCGAGCAAGCACGACTCCAACTCCGATACGGACGTACAGGGTGTAAGACTCACATGTATACGAAGAAACTGAGTGAACATTGTTCTGGAAACGCTTTGTTTACATGTTACAACTCATTTTCTCCAGCGAGTTAAAAAGAGATCAGACTGTAAATTTTCAAAATCGGCACGAATAGGCAGAGGTCAGTCTTCACCGAACTGTGGCATGAACAAAGATTTTCTGTCAGTGTTTGGACCGGCATTGTTGGTGACCGTTTGGTAAAGTCTCACATTCTTCCACCCAGGCTCAATGGACAAAATTATCACAATTTCGTAGAGAATGTTCTACTTTATATGTTACTAGATGTGCCTTTAGCTGTGCAACAAAACATATACTTCATGCACGATGGGGTATATCCTCAATTTAGTGTTAATGTCCGTCGGGTTCTAAATAACATAATCGGTGACAGATGCATATGTAGCGATGGAACAATTGCCCGGCCACCACGCTCTCCGGACAACTATTATTTACGCGGGAATTTGAAAGCTCTTGTGTATGTAGCCCCAGTAGATGATGTTCAGTGCCTCTGTGCCCGTATTTCGGAACTCCGCGAAGCAATGCTCGACATTCCAAGGATGCATCGTCGAATCCGAGATTCATTGCGACAGGGGGTGGATGCATGTATCAGTGCCGAAGGGAGGCATACTGAACATCCCCTGTGAGCAAGAGTAGCATGTGATACGCAGGTGTGTTTGTTTCGTGTGTGTTTACCATGAGTAATGAGTCGGAGAAAATGAGTTGCAAAGTGGAAACCAAGCGTTTCCATATGTATATTCGTATAACATAATTTCTTCGTACATGCGAGGAAAGTGTCCTGTAATTTGTGCCGTACATTTTTGTTACACCCTGTGTAAGCTACGACACGTAGGCGAGGCGTTAGTGTGATCTTCCAATAAGAATGACTTCATTCGAAAACTCAGTATTTATTGCTAATGTTGATAATTACATACTATAAACGTGGATCCATTGCAAAATACTTAAAAAATCTTTAAGTTTTAGCTTTGGTATTACAAATCCTCCATGTGTCCACTAGGAGCAACACCAACAATACCTAGATCATAGTTAAATTCGTCATAAATTTTACACTAAGTATCTTGTGGCCGCTGTTATTGTGTTCTTCACTTTTTCTGGGTCACGAGGTAAAGAAGGGATGAACACACATTGCTTCACACAGCCTCAAAAAAAAAAATATATATATACGTGGGGTCATGTCTGGCGATCTAGGAGGCCAAGAATACAGGGCCGTGTTTCGAGGTCCAGTGCGCCCTATCCAACATTTAGTGTCATAGAATCCTGCAGAATTGACTTTCTCCACAACTTCAGGAGGACTCGGGTGACTTCATTTTCCAACATAATGGAGCTCCACGACATTGGCGCAACAACGCACGTCAGTTTCTGAATGACACTTTCCCTCGATGCTGGACAGGGCACACGGCACCCCTAAATACTGCACTGTATTCTTGGCCTCCAAGATCGCCAGACATGATCCCAAGCGACTTTTTCTTACCTACATATGTGAAGGAAAGTGTGTCGATCTCTCCTTTACCTCCTCACATAGCAGAAGTGAAGAACAGAATAAGAACAGCATTAACTTATGTAAAAGCAAATATATTGTGTAAAGTTTGTGGTGAATTTAGCTAGCGTGTAGATGTTGTTCATACTGCTGCTGCTGGACGCATAAAGCATCTGTAAGAGCATAGCTAAAACTTGCCAATTTTTTGAGCATTCTCCGATTCATCCTACGTTCGTAGTATGTTTTTATCAATAAATATGGATTTTAAAAATAGGTCATTCTTTTTGAAACACTATACATAGTCCTGTAAGACGGCCTACCGGTAGCTGCGTAGGTCTAATCTAGCGGAGGGTTTGAGACGTCGAAAGCGTGTTCCTCAACGAATAAATACAAATCCGTAACGTTAATAAACGTTATATTTCTTTGCAAATAGATTACCAACCGTTTTCTTTTGCCATGTACATTTAAACTTCAATTGCGAGTCTTGTTACTTTTTAAGACATAGAAAACGGTAACTGGCGGATTTTCGTCTCGTGAAAAAGCTTTGGTATATTTGTTGAAACTACTGGAAACAGTATGCATTAGGAAAGCTGAGCGGAATAAACGTTATCAAAGCACCTGCACAGATAGGCAAATACTACGAAGCAGAGGGAAAAATTCGACTTAAAGTTTATTCTGAAATGCGTAAAACGCAAAAAAAAGGGAGTGAGCTGGATGAAGTGAGATAACCGTGGCAGCGGTAATGGAACGGCTACTGTGGGACAGGCCCGCATCGACAGATAGGCGGGGCTTTCCATTTCACATGCGATAAAGCGCACATTACCACTCGTTTTAATTGCGGCGCCGGGCCACGGAATGGAGCCCCTAATTTTGGAAATAGGGTCGGAGCGGACAGCGCGAAAGATGCGCAAAGGGTCCCCTCTGCCCAGGGATGCGCACCGCCATCGGCGCATATGGCGATGTCCGCTGCGGGCTAACGGCCTCTGATTGCCGATCATCAGCCAATAAACAGCGACCGGTTGCAGATGAGCATGGAACCGCAGGCCAGCAGAATGTGTGTGTGTGTGTGTGTGTGTGTGTGTGTATGTATGTGGATGTGCGTGTGTGGAAACCTGGGAACCTGGCGCTGTGCTGTGTTCCGCATCTGCTTCCGCTCTGTTTTGCTCACCGTAATGTGGTGCGAAAAGAGTGTACCGGCCATTAGCTCTGTGTTTCGCGTTACTTCCACTTCCAAAAGTACCGATTATTTACTCACAATTCGGAAATTTATCTTTAAATCTTTTGTAGTATTGGTCCACCTACACAGGTTTGACAGTAACAACTGCAGCAAACGATGTGCACAAAAGCCGAGTGCACTGTTATCATTGTGCTGCCACAAATATCTACACCAATGGTACTAGAATTGGATGCAGTAGCTGTGCTTGGCTTACAACTGCGTGTATGACCCATCTTCATGAGTTCACTCTACCGACTAACGCTACACGTAACATGTCGTTTCTGACCCATGCGGGTCTTCGATATGACGTCGAATGTACAATATAATCTCTTTGCCAGTGTAACTAAAGCTAGCGTTGAGCGTGACCAGTACTACGTGCTGCTGAAGACTCACAAACGACGCAACTTCTGCATACGGTACATGTGTACGTGTGCCTCAGCATGGTATACGCGATCGCAACGCACTACAGCAACAATTGTCGGCTTTATATGGCTCGCACATCACACTATTTACCATATGGAGGGGCGCAAAATTCCTACTATTACTCTATTAAAACGTATATTTCCTCCCTTGTTTCTGTACTGGTTATGTTTTTCTGTCTGTAGTACACATAAATAAAAACTTCAATGTCCACGAACGTTCCATGCACTGAGATAAAATTCATGGGGTGTGGGGTTGACCTGTTATTCTGTTATTTTGTGCAACGGATTAATCTGAGATGTACCCTTTACCCTGTGGCTCCTGCAAGATGCAATTTCCACCCCCACACTACTACAGAAGTCAGACAGACGCTCCTAACGTTCTAAAGAGAAATGCCTGAAAAACTTTCAGCAATAAATATCTTCTGGAGTCCACCGCTGAAAGGAAATGACACAAAAATTCACAAAATTTCTTACGTAACTAGTGGGATACTTGGGTACTGGGGTAGTGCTAGTTAGTGTAAGAAAAACATGAAACTAACGAAAGTTATTATTTATTTTGCAAAAATTCTGAGAAATCACAATGGCACCTTTAGTTATGAATTGAACAAGTTATATCCTGGTTCTTTTCTGAATGTGAAGTTACCTCTCAAGTATAAGGTTCGCTAATGAAATTTCTATACAAAGTTTAAGATGGTTGTTGACTTGGCAAAATGGCTGAGAGGCGCGCCTCCTCAACTTGAATAATTATCCTTTAGAATGATGCTAGGTACGGTCGAGGCTGTCGCGTGTGAAATGCAGTGAAGTGTACTGTTGTGGAGGAAATATGGGGCTCGCAACGGCTGTAGCGCTCAATACCGTAAGCTGCGATGACTGCTGTCTGCGCCGCTCGCTGCTGACAAATAAGATAACTCTCGTTCTATCTGGATTGCCCTTCGCCAACCAAACTCTCCCTATGCCTTGATGAAGTCAAGGATTCCTATTCGCCCCTAGTCTAACTACTGGCGTGGGACACCGGTCAGATAACCAGTCCACCGCGATGCCACTCAAAACTCGCTCGTAGGCGTTTAACTATGACTCTGTCCGTTCACACCGCACAATAAGTGTGTCAGCCAACACAGTGAACAATGCTTAATCGCAAGGTAGCACTTCCATTCGCTCTCAACAGAGGTGCTCTCCCAGTGAAGTAGTGAGGAGAGGCTTTTAAGCCGAACACGGGGTTGTTCCCCCCTTTCACCCGGGCCCACGCTGTCCACTACGTGGGCAGTCACCAGCCGACATAAGCTGGGTCGTCCTCTGAAGGGACCTGCGTCCCGTTGTGCGGTTTCTCTCCAGAAGTAAAAGCTTCTGTGACCGTCGTGTCTGGAATGTATTTGTGTATGCCAGCCAAGAGTATTTCAACCACGGTGCGCTTACTTGTTAATTGCATATCGTTTACATGAATTCATACAACATTGAGTTTATCTTATCGAGTTCGGGTTCGAATGAAGCGTCTTGATGTGCGGAATATGATTGTGAGGGCGGAATATGTAAGCAATGAAGGTCAGGATACCAGTACGTCTTACAATACAGATGGCGGTAGTATCGCGTATACAGTATACAGCGGGCCAGTACATTGGCGGAACTGTCATTCGTACTCAGACCATTCAAGTGAGAGACTATAGCTGGACGACGGGGATTAACAGACTCTGAACATGAAATGGTAGTTAGAGCCAGACGGACGGAACGTTCCATTTACGAAATCGTTAGGGAATTAAAATTTCCGAGATACATAGAGTCAAGATTGCGCCGAGGATACCATATTACAGGCATTAACTTCACCATGGACAACGCAGTGGTCGACAACCTTCACTTAACGGCCGAGAGCAGCGGCGTTTGCGAAGATTTGTTGGTGCTAACAGACATGCAACATTGTGTGAAATAACAACAGAAATCAATGTACGGCGTACGACGAACGTATCTCTTAGGACAGTGGGCTATTAGCGCGTGTAAAATATTTTGACTTCGTTTTTCAAAACATAAGGGGGTCATAACTCCGTAGTAACCAGTGTTCTTTCAAGCAGTGCCTCCTTGTTACTATCTCTGTCTGCACTTCTGCTGTGAGGACAAAAATATACTATAAAGACTAACTTACTTTATGCGACTTGTAAAATATTTTATAACAGCAATATTCGTTCGTAGTTCAAATGGGTCTGAGCACTATGGGACTCAACAGCTATAGTCATCAGTCCCCTAGAACTTAGAACTACTTAAACCTAACTAACCTAAGGACATCACACAACACCCAGTCATCACGAGGCAGAGAAAATCCCTGACCCCGCCGGGAATCGAACCCGGGAACCCGGGCGTGGGAAGCGAGAACGCTACCGCACGACCACGAGGTGCGGACTCGTTCGCACTAGATTGTGACACACATTGTGGCATTTTCGTGTCTTTCTTTTTCCATGTACAAACAGTTTCTTCCGTCTGAAAAATCAGAAAATTCGGAAACATGGTTAGTAAATGGAAGACAAGACCGGCTAATGTCACTCACATGAGTAACTGGAACAGGTGGAGAAATGCTGCCTTCTGAAGTCCCAACTCTTTGTCAAGTTCTGAAATATGGGCTTCTGGTAAGAGAGCAGAGTGAGAGAAATTATCCAGGATATTTTTCCAAAGGCGACTGAATAATGAGCGCCAGCAAAGGGTAGTTTTTTGGTGCCAGTTTTAAATTCAAGAGTCACAGTCTTCAACTTGGTAAAGACAAGAAAACACATCACTTGGTGGAGAAAAGCTGGATGTAAAATAGGCTTTCATAGTGTAAGCTCTTTAACATCCTCAATTGCAACTGTGAGATTAAGCTATGTTTAGAATTTGAGGGTTCACGTCCAGCTGGTGCTAACTGTAAACAGGAACTGCACATCTCCTGCTCATGTTCTAAGGATATGAAGATCCCTGACAAAAGAGTAGTGTTTATCAAACGTCAAAGAGAGAAGATCGGATCAGTTGGACAGCATAGAACTGGGTTGCCAGATGTATGTTAGCACAGATGACACATTAAAATGCAGTACAGGCAAGAACACGAATAAAGAAGAATTTCTGAATGTAAGCGGAGATGGAAGGAAGAGTTAACATTAGAACCAAATGACATTCTTTTCTCTGAAAAAGGTGAAGAGACAACTAACGTTAAAGGTATCCTTTGCGGATACCACGTGATGATCCGATGTACCATCTACTTCAAGTACAAGTGCCATGTTGCATTACAAAGTGTTAGGTATTGTGCTGGTCTATGTGTTACAGCTGCCATTACAACAAGTGAATATTTGGATGCTGGATTAATTTCTGAAGGAACAGGAGACTTTTGGTTGAACATAATGAAGTAAAATGGGCCCAAGAAAATGTCATCACTTCACTTGATGAAAAGTTTCATGCTCGATGGACAGGCAACACTGAATGTTTTCCCTTGACGAACGCCAAGATTCCACTAAAGTTCTGTTACAGTCAGATTACTCTGTAAGTAGGCTGTATATGTTTTCTTACTGGTAACGCCACGTAGCGCTCTGTATGAATGTGGCTGGCTGTGCTGTGTGCAGTCTGTGGCTAGTTTGCATTGTTGTCTGCCATTGTAGTGTTGGGCAGTTGGCTGTTAACAGCGGCCGGCCGCAGTGGCCGTGCGGGTCTAAGCGCTACAGTCTGGAACCGCGTGACCGCTACGGTCGCAGATTCGAATCCTGCCTCGGGTGTGGATGTGTGTGATGTCCTTAGGTTAGTTAGGTTTAAGTAGTTCTAAGTTCTAGGGGACTGATGACCACAGCAGTTAAGTCCCATAGTGCTCAGAGCCATTTGAACCATTTGTTAACAGAGCGTAGCGTTGCGCAGTTGGAGGTGAGCCGCCAGCAGTGGTGGATGTGGGGAGAGAAATGGCGGAGTTTTGAAATTTGTAAGACTGGATGTCATGAACTGCTATATATATTATGACTGTTGAACACTATTAAGGTAAATACATTGTTCTCTATCAAAATCTTTCATTTGCTAACTATGCCTATCAGTAGTTAGTGCCTTCAGTAGTTTCAATCTTTTATGTAGCTGGCAGTAGTGGCGCTCGCTGTATTGCAGTAGGTCGAGTAACGACGATTTTTGTGAGGTAAGTGATTTGTGGAACGTATAGGTTAATGTTAGTCAGGGCCATTCTTTTGTAGGGATTTTTGAAAGTCAGATTGCGTTGCGCTAAAAATATTGTGTGTCATATATGAAACGTCCCCTTAGAACAATCTACATGACTGTGCTTAAACTGACACACAGGTGTACTTTCAACTGATCTGGCAATATTAGAAACTGGTCCTATAAGCCACTCGCGGTGGTTAATAACGGCAAATCGGATTTGTTTCATACGGACCTCAAAACATTACCTGAAAGGCAACAATTTGAAGACGTTACAACTGCTACTGGAGTAAGTTGTTGATCGTTACTATCAACTGGATTACAATCAAACCGAATTTCTCTTGCGTGGGAGGATCTATCCACATGCTTTATCGATTGAAGTTCCTAAAATCCCCGAAGAAGGCAGTAGGAGATATTGTTTTGCCAACAATCCAACGTTCATTGTCATTCACATCTAGTGAAATGGTGCTTCAGGCACTTTGATGCTTGGAAGACCAAGAAGAAAGGATATCATGGGCCCAGAAGTTAGCTGCATTGGAGAATGAAGATGATGATACATTTGGAAATCTACCTGTTCGTCCTAGGAAAGTACCTACAGTAAATTTAATTGGATCTTCTATTATGGAACTGACAATTGGTCAGAAAAAGTATATAAACCCCCACTTATTCAGAAAAATCAAAATTTTAGAAATGAAAGAGTTTGTTCCAGAGTCAATGCAAGTTCCAAAGTGGTCATGTCAAGAACAACGCGTAGAGACATGTGTGAAGCAGAAACTTCTGTCTAAGCGTATAGACATCAGAAATGAGAAGAGTACATCACAGGCGTGAAAGCAACCTGAAGGACGGTGTCTACGAATGAATCGAAGAAAGATTGGTGAATATTGTTGATTGAAGACTTTTACTGTTCTTAAAACGTGTTTTCAGTGTTTCATAATTCAAATGGTTAAAATGGCTCTGAGCACTATGGGACTTAACATTGGAGGTCGTGTCCCCTAGAACTTACAACTACTTAATCCTAACTAACCTAAAGACATCACACACATCCATGCCCGAGGCAGGATTCGGACCTGCGAACGTAGCAGTTGCGCGATTCCGAGCTGAAGCACCTAGAACCACTCGGCCTCCGCGGCCGGCGGTTTCATAATAAAGACGGAATATATGAATAATCTTTTGAGTTTACTGAACCGCGTTTTGAGCAAATTTTGGTTGAGTTTATATTAATTTATGCCCTGCTGTCGGGAATTTTAATATGCATTAAAATCACATGCAAATTTACCAAGACAAGTGTTTGTCTTTAACCTTTTAAACTGGGATGTTACATACCAACGGGCAAATTTGTGGACACACTCACTGACAAAATCCACGAAATTTGGTTTTTTACCTCAAAAATGACACTCCCTAATAGGCTATAGCAGCAGACGACCTACACGAGTGCCTTTGCTAACAACACGACATCACCTGCCGCACCTTTTGTTTGCATGTGACCATATCTGTTGGTTCCTAGGTGACTGGAGAACCGTGTTGTTGTGAGATCAGTCCCGATTTCAATTCATAAATTCTGGTAGTAGGGTTCAAGTGTGGTGCTGACCCCACGAAGCCATGAACCCAAATTGGGATCACGGCACTACACGTAGAGTGGATTGGACCTGATGGTCCAGCTGAAATTGGATGTGAATTGTTAATGGATATATTCAGAGAACTTGGGTGCACGAATGGCAAAACGTAATTTTTCTTATGAATCAAGGTTCTGTTTACAGCATCATGATGGTCGCATCCGTGTTTGGCGACATCACGGTTAACGCACATTGGAAGCGTGTATTCGTCATCGCCATACTGATTTATCACCCGTCCTGATGGTATGGGGTGCCATTGGTTACACGTCTCTGCCACCTCTTGTTCGCACTGACAGCACTTTGAACAGGGAACGTTACATTTCAGATGTGTTACGACCCGTGGCTCTGCCCTTCATTCGACCCCTGCGAAACCCTACATTTCGGCAGGATAATGCACGACTGCATGTTGCAGGTCCTGTACGGGCCTTTCTGGATACAGAAAATGTTCGACTGGTGCCCTGACCAGCACATTCCCCAGATCTCTCACCAATTTAAAACGTCTGGTCAATGGTGGCCGAGCAAATGGCTCGTCACATTACGCCAGTCACTACTATACGCCAGTCACTACTCTTGATGAACTGTGGTATCGTGTTGAAGCTGCATGGGCAGCTTTACCTGTACACGCCATCCAAGCTCTGTTTGACTCAATGCCCAGGCGTATCAAGACCGTTATTACGGCCAGAGGTGGCTGTTCTGGGTACTGATTTCTCAGGATCTATGCACCGGAATTGCGTGAAAATGTAGTCACATTCCAGTTCTAGTATAATATATTTGTCCAATGAATATCCATTTATCATCTGCATTTCTTCTTGGTGTAGCAATTTTAATGACCAGTAGTGTAGGTGTTTATAACGGAAACCAGCATTTTATCAATTTCGTTTTGAAGCATCAGTTCCTGTATCATGAAACCACGGATGCTGTTGGAAGGCAGAGGCATCTACTGGTATACTGAGGTACTTCTACGATGTTAGTGTATTGTGGCAGTCACTTACAGCGTTCAAAGAAACAGTCGGCGCGGAGACTGCGCTACGTGGTTATAGGAGACTGTGGCATACGGCTCTTTTTTTAATGGTTGGCACATTGAGGAGATCACTGACAGTGAAAATAATTATTTGGAATTTTACTACAGCTTTTATGAATGGGGCTGTATGTAGCTTTCATACAAAATTTATTAAATTGAGGGCAATTTTTGCTTGTAATTTAAAACTGTGATTTACGTTAGGTTTATGATTTCACGAAACTTTCGGGATACTGAAATGTATCTAGGAGAAGTGAGAGTTTGCTTTCAAATGTATGACATCAAATATAATTGTTAGTGCACTATATGTCGTGGTGGTTTCGAAGGGAAATCACCTCCGTAAGACAACTGATTGTTCGCTTTTTCCAATTTCTGTTTGTCTTCGTTGCTTACAACGACATTTTAGAATAAGATTATTTCTGTAGCAGAGTGTGCGCTGATATGAAAGTTTCTGGGCGTTTAAAAGTGTGTGCTGGACCGAGACTCGAAGTCAGAACTTTTGCATTTCGTGGGAAAGTGCTCTGCCTACTTCAACCGAGTTAACCTAACACGACTCACGCCCCCTCGAATCCCCCCCCCCCCCAACCCCCTTTCTCGCAGACCTTTAGTTGCGCCAGTACCCCGTATCCTTCCTTCCAAGAAAGTTGTCCTACGAAACTAGTGGGACTAGCGCGTCTAGAAGAAAGGATTTTGGGGAGGCTTGACTTAGTCACAGCCGGGGAGATGCTTCCAGAACGAAATTTTCACTCTACAGCGGAGTGTGCGCAGATCTGAAACTTCCTGGCAGATTAAAACTGAGTGCCGGACCGAAACTCGAATTCGGGACCTTTCCCTTTAGCGGGCAAGTTCTCTACACACTGAGCTACCCAAGGACGACTCATGACCCAATCCCATGGATTTGGCTGCAGAAAGTGAAGCTATGAGTGAAGCTTGGACAGCTCAGTTGCCCGGAAAGGTCCCGAATTCGAGTCTCGGTCTGGCACACAGTTTTAATCTGCCAGGAAGTTCTGTCTTACTTTAGGTTAATTTTGTGAAATATTTTAAAATTAAATTTCAAAGCGAATGCACCTCCTTAAATCAATCCAGTGTTTACTTTTTGACAATTTTTCCATGCAGACGTTGCTTACTGTGGCATAACGGTTAGTTTCTTTAAGATTTAAATTAAAATTGTTAAATTGCTAAATAGCCGACTAAACTCGTAAGTTATTGAATTAATGATATATGAGAACGTGCAGGTTGCCAATTTTATCATGAATAGCAAATACAATGATGCTATTTAAAAACACCTTGAATAGGCCGATTTGAAATGATGTGTGTGTGTGTATGTGTGTGTGTGTGGGTTGGTGTGTAGGTGGGAGGGTGGGCTGGAGGAGGGGGAGAGGCGAACTGTATAATAGGCTGACCTGAATTTCCGTAATTTTGAAAGGGAAAGTGTGTTAGTTTCCTCTTCCATTCAGTTACCTCGGCCTCTAGTTATATAACCAGCGGAGGCCTTCTTTCTGTCAACTTCTTTCGTTCTGTAGGAACGCATTCCGAAGAGGACGAGGAAGTTTGGAGGCCCAATACAAAAACAGCTCCCTAAGAAAACACTTCTCGTAAAAGAGGCTCCTTACATAATACATGGTACTGCCCGCACGAGCAGCCCGAGTTTTCGCAGCGGCTTCGCTGGCCCCTTTCGAGACAAATGAGATTCTCGTAAGGAGGAGGCTCTTCATTAACTGCAGAGTCATCAGGCGCGGTAGGCCGCTTCCTTTCCCCTTACCCTCAACCTCCTCCCCCGATCTCCACCCCTCTTACCACGCTAACTCCAACCCCTCAACAAGCCTCCTCCCATTTCCCTCGCGCAGCAAATTCGGAGGCACGCATGCCGAGGCCTCAAAGGAGCCAGGTTCCGGGCGCAGCGAAAGAACGGAAAGGAAAGAGAAGCGAGTGGACGGGGGAGCCGGAAGGAAGCCGCGGCCGATGTAATGCGGGAGGCGGGCCGCGGAATAAAACATGAGCAGCAAGCCGGGCCGGGCCGGGTCGCGGCGAGGTTGGCTTGCGTCTCACGCCGCCATCGGCTGCTCGACTACCTGTTGGCGACACGACGCTCTTCGAGATTACAATAGCACAGTAGTGACTGAACCTGCAGCGTCAAGATCTCTCTGGCCGAGGTGGCTGAGTGGTTAAGGCACGAGTCTCACATCCCATTTAGAAGATAGAAAAACGACATCCGAATTTTTAAATTTCGCATTTAAGAAAACGTTCTTGCAGGGGAATCGTACAAACATACCGTCGATTTACCGCCATGGGGAGGACGCAGTAAACATCCTTACCGGAGAAGAGCATCTGAAAGAGTAGAAAACATTAAGTCGCCAGTTCCAGACAGAATCCTAGTTCGTTATTACATAGGATACTCTACGGCACTAGCCCCTTACTTAACTGGAATTTGTCGCGAATATCTCGTCCAGCGTGGGGTCTCAAGCCAATGGAAAAAAGCGCTGGTGACTCCTGTATATAAGAAGGGTGAAAGAAACGGACGAGCAAAACTACAGATCAATATACCTAACATTTGTTTGCTGCAGAATTCTTGAAAATATTCTCCGTTCGAATATAATAAATTTTCTTGAGACTGAAAATCTCATGTTCACGAATCACACCGTTTTTAGGCAGCGTCGCTTGTGCGAAACTAAGCTTCCCTTTTCTCACATGATATATTGCGAAGGGTGGATGAAGAGTAACAGTCAGTTTCTATATTTCCAGATTTCCGGAAAGCATTTGACACAGTGACCCAACACAGACTATTAATGAAGGTACGAGCATGGGTTCACAGATATGTGAGTGTCACGAAGACTCCGTATGTGAAAGAATCCACTAAGTGGTCCTCGACGGCGAGTGTTCGTCAGAGAGAACAGAATCGTCGAGAGCGCCCCAGGGATATGTGATAGGAGGACTGCTATCATTTTATACATACGCAAATTATCTGGCGAACAGGGTGTGCAGTAATCTGCGGTTGTTTCCTGACGGTGCTTAGGTGTACGGGAATCTGGCTATAATTGAAGAAGAATTTAAGTTCATGCAGATGAGTATGAAAAAAAAATCAAATAGCGTTGGAATAAAGCGTTGGTAGTGTCCTGTTTAAATATTTGCGCGTGATTTTAGAAAGCGATATGAAATGGAAAAGAGCTTGAGAGGATTGTGGCCAAATTCATTATGTTGCGAGAATTTTGGGAAAATGTGATTCATCTGTAAAGGAAACCTCATATAGGACGTTGGTGCAACCTATTCTTGAGTACTGCTCAAGTGTTTGACATCTGAACCGGGTCGAATTAGACGAGAATATCGAAGGAGTTCAGAGGAAGGCTGCCAGATTTGTTACCAATAGCTTCGAACAACACGCAAGTGTAACAGGTATGTTTCGGAAACTCGGACGCAGATCCCCGGAGGGAGGACGATTTTGAGGAACACTATCGAGAAAATTTTAAGGACCTGCATTTAAAGCTGACTGCAGAACGATTTTGCTGCCGCCAACATATATTTCACGTTAGGACCACGAAGGTAAGATATGAGAATTTAGGACTCGTACGGAGGATTACAGACAATCGCTTCTCCCTCTCTCTATTTGGGAGTGGAATAGGAAAGTAAATTACAAGCGGTGGTACATCGTACCCTCCACCACGCAGCATACTGCGGCTTGCAGAGTGTGGATGTAGATATAGATCTAGCTTCCAAAGAAAAAGGAGAAAAAGGACGATCAGTTATGGCGTAACGTGGAGGCGATGGCGTGCTCCTCAGACACAGACAACACAAACACAGGTTGAGACAGGGCGATGAAAGAATTATCACAAAAATTCTCTTAAACAAACCACGGAAAGAAATTCATCACAGATTCAAGAGAAGTCAAATCCTAACTGACAAACGGAAACAAAACGAAGCAAAAATGAGAGTACGGAGGGGCTCTGAGAGAGGCATTCAGCAAGTCAAAAAGTAAAACTCTGTCAACAGATCTGTGTAAAAACCCCCAGAGATTTTAGTCTTACGTAAAGTCAGTATGCGGCTCGGAATCCCCTATTAACTCCCTGCTGGCACCAAAACAAATGATAACATAGAGAAGGACGAAATATTCGATTCGGTCTTCCGAGACTGTTTCACCACGGAGGATAGTAACACGGCCCCTGCTTTCAGTCATCGTGCGAACGTCCAGATGCCAGATATTGTGATAACTGATAGCGAAATAGAGTAGCAGCTGCAGTCGCTTAGTAGTGGAAAGGTGTCAGGACCCGGCAGAGTCTACAAAGATTATGCGAAAGAACTTGCTGAAGTTCATCGTAGATCACTGAAGCAACGAAGAGTACCTAGCGACTGAAACAAAGCACCGGTCATTCCTATTTTTTGGAAGGATCTTGAGAAAGATGTACATTATTAAACTCCTATTTCTGGCCCATTTTGCTGACTTCAATCTGGTAGAATTATGGAACGTGCGTCATACTCCAGAAATATGACATTTTGGAGAAAGAGAACTTCTACTGAAATCATTATGGATTCCGCAAACAGAGATATTGCGAAACTCAGCTCACTCTATTCCTCTACGAGATCTATAGCGCTGTAGACAGCGGCATTCTGGTTGATGCCGCGTTCCTTGACTTCATATGGCGTTTTGCACCACCACGTACTGTCGTTTAGTGAAGCAAAACACGAGGTTACCGAAATCGGGCCAGATTTGCCACTGGATTCGAGACTTCTTTAAAGATAGAACTTAACATGACGGTCTTAACGGAATAAAGTCGACAGACAGAAAGGTAACTTCCTGAGTACTCCAAGGAACTGTGATATGGACCGTTACTGCTTACAATGTGTGTAAATGATCAAGTAAAATCATCGGAAACTGTTCGCAGTATTCTGTAAGAATGTAGCAAAACCGGAAGACAGTATCTGTTTGCAGAATGTCCTGCTGTGGTCTGATGAATGGTGCAGGCTGTGGCAGTTGACCCTGAAGAGATATAAATATAACATGAACCGCATATGTATGGAAAGCAATCCACTACTGTAAAATTACGCTGTTGAAGACAAATTGCTGGAAACAGTATTTCCCGTAAACTAGCAAGGAGTGATTATGGTGAGTGGCCTCAAGTGAATACATAAAACACTGTACTGGGATAATCAGATGCAAGATTGAGATTCTTATGGAGGATCTTAAGAAAACACAGCTCAGCCACGAAGGAACTAACTTGCAATCGTGTTTGACCGATTCTTGAGTATTGTTCATCCATCTGAGATCCTCACAGAGTAGGACTGATAGAAGCGACGGAGAAGATCCAACGAAGAGCTGAGTATATCGTTTGGACTGTGGGAGAACGTTGCAGAAATATTCAAGCAACCGGAGAGGCACACGTTACAAGAGAAGCGTTGTGCATCACGGAGATGTTTGCTATTGAAACTTCGAGATAGCGCTTTCCGGAAAGAGTCGGACAACATACTCCTTTCTCCCACAGACATATCAAGAAAATAAAACGACGAGAAAATTCGAAAAATTAAAACTAATAAAGAGGCTTGCCGACATTCATTCTTCCCACGCGCCATTCGCGTTTGGAATAGCGAAGGGGGAACTGATTAGTGGTACCAGACGTACCCTCTGCCAAGCAGCATTATGGTGTATGTAGAAAAGTAAAACATGGGTGAATTTTAATGTCAGTCCTTACAATGAGAATCCGAAATTTTAATCACTGCTACAGGGCTTTTCAATTAGTGACCAGTGAGGTTCAAACTACAGTCTGGTCGTGGTTGAGTACATAGAGTACGTGACTTGCGAGCCGAATGAAAACGTACAGTATCGCAGAGGTAGCTGAACGTGCAGCGTTTTATGACACGTTAAGACCTGAGCTTATCCCAGAAACTGATGAGAGGGGATGACTTCGGTAGACTTCCGATCCTGTCCTACTTTTAAATAATAAGCCAAGCACATTGATACACGCAAACTGTCTTCATTTTATTTCCAGCAAAATGTACAACAATGTAATAAAAATCAGCTTCCAGTACACCACATTTTAAAACAGACTAAAAAGTATTAATTTCTGGCAGTCACATACAGTTTCCTAGCTCCACATGGGCAATCATGAAAATTTTTGATTTTAAATTCTTGACCGCTGAAACTACTTGTAAAATTTAAATCAAAAAATGTGGGGTGCATTCAACAGATAAGAGAAAAGAGGTGCATTATTCAGGCACCACTTGTGCACCTATAAACCGACCGAAATTTCACTAGAGTTGTTAGCGTAAACTATCGTAGGTGAGCGTAGACTACGGTAACTTTTCTAGTAGCTTTCGTTAGTTTACACAGTAACCAAGTTATCAGTAGTTCAGGTGTCTTGCATACCTATAGGGCTTCACCTCACTTCGGTCGCTGTTTCTGGGTATGCCATCTGTGTGTGAGTAGATTCCCCCACAAACTGGATGCCGTGAACCGTCTAGGAACTGAGGATACATGAAGGGCTGCGTAACCTACGGAACCTTTATCTTCAACACTGTAATTCTCCTGCTTGTTGCTTAAAATTAAACATTATTTACAGCAAAATTAAAATTTTTAATGTTTAATTCATGTTTTATTGAAAACTGTTGATTTTTAACGTGAAAAAAACAGCTGTTGTAGTTCTACAAAGAAAAAAAGAAAGAAAAGAACACTGCAGGTTTATCAAAGAACGCAATTTCCTCTAAGAAAGATGAAGTAAAATACCGCAAAGCAAAATCACATCAAACATCACGTCAGTACATTGAGTAGTTTATATAAACTATGTTTTGGTTATTCTTAAACACGTTTTGCACTGATCAACAATAACAGGAATCTCTTGCCTTTGATCATGATGAAGAACTTTGTACTGAGCACAAAATAACAGCTATTATTATATAGCTAATTTAACTTTTTTTAAACTCTGCTTGCAAGGAAAATAATTACTTTGGATACACAAAAACACAGAAGTTACGCCATCAACTAATTTTTATTAAATATAAAATGCAATTTAAATTTTGTAAAGATATAATATATTCAAGGGATTAGCACTGAGCATGTGCGGTTGTAATGCTGTGGAAAACAAACATATAAAGAAGCAGACACCCAAGAGAAATCGTTGGTTGGTTCCCAGTTTCTCTCTGACACTCTCATCTGTTTGGCATTCCCTATAAATGCTACAAAACTACAGCTAATTCTGCCATTCACTACGTTATTTATCCACTGCTCCAAAAATGACTGAACTGTATTCATGGTTGGGCGCAATTCTACTTACCACTTATGCTTCCTGCAGCATGTAATTTACGCATATTGTGCGTGAAGGGATTGTGACACAATTTACTAAGCACAGCCACCATACAGGAACTCGAATTTGACAGCCACTGCTTAGCATTATTTACCCTGCCTTGTCGGCCAGTCTCTCCCTCCCCCGCTTCCTTATTGCACGTAGGTGGTTCTTTCCTTACACCCACGCCATTGCATTTTCATCCAGTTCTGATTATATTTAAAATCTCAGGTCGCCAGTTCTTTAAGAAGTTAGTTGAAAATCAATTACACAATTTGTACCGCACAGGGATACAGACAAGAAACCTACCTAATGAAAACGTACTAAAACCGAAAGGAGTCAGACCTGGCAGTTGCAGTGGTTACTCGAGTAATGCCAGGTAAGCGCCCCCAACAAGGCCGATTGAGCGATGTGCCAGCATCTCATTCAGTTAATCCCGTACACAACTGCGGACATTCAGAGTCGCGCCCTGTTGTTGGAAGTTGAAAGCCCTGCCATCAGTTTCAAGTCGTATCATGAACCACAACTGCATCGTGCTGAGATAGGTGACACCAGTGGCAGTCCCGTCATCAAAGAAGAAAGCTCCACTGATAGTTTTGTGGGACGCGGCACAGAACACCTGAAACCTCCAGAGTCCCTGAGGTGTTCAACATTTTCATGGGGATTCTCTGCCTCCATGAGAGTGTATTATCTCGGTTGACCTGTCCCGAGAGACGAAAAGGGGCTTCATCATTAAAGATTAATTTGCTTGTGAAGTCGAAATTTTCAAATGGTTCTGTACAGAAATGTAGAACCGCAGATGGCGCGGTCTGCTGTCATGGCGTACGGCTTGCTTGAGCTGCAATTTGTCACGCTTGACTCTTAGTGGTTGTTGAAGGATTTCCCTCACTGTTGGCCGGGGGATTTTCAGTTCTGCAGTAGCTATTTAGGTAGACTTAGTGAGACTTGGCAACATGGTGTTCCTCGTATGATCCGTTGTTTGTTCTGACAGCCTGGTAGCTCCGAATGCTAGAATGGTATTCACCTTCCTCGGATGCCTTGTTATCATTTACTGTGCTGTTGTGAACTGGTAGTGTCTTGTGAAACCTGCCACGGAAACCTCTTTCCACACGCGCCGTCGACTGGCAACGTCAAATTTTAGCAACAAAAAAAAAATGCTTTATCTGTCAGTTTCGCCCCAATTTTCAGCAATTAACATCGCTGACATGCCTGTCGGCGGCTTTTCAAATCAATCCCGACACTATGCTATGGATAGTCAGTTTCCCACGCAATGTTTCATTTGTTACTTTATGTTTAGTCATTTACCAACGCCGATCATTTAAGAATATTTCATTGTCTGTATAATTATTCCGTATATAAAGTCATTTTTTCACATGTAGCGGACCATACATTATACAAATCTTAGGGCGTCTGTGCACTATTTGTTCGCATTATATACGTTTAAGTAACAAGAAGTAAAAGCTTGTTTGGAATCGTTCGCAGAAGCTTGTTTGCTCTTATTACAACTATTTTATTTTGTGCCTTGGGATAAGATCCGGCAAGGGTGGCACTGTCATAAGAGCCCTAGTCTCCTCCGTCCCATTCACAATGTCCGTATGTTCCGAGACGCTAGAACTGTAGCGTAGTCTATTCGAATGTTGCTTCTTTTAAACTTAATGTGTCAGGACACCTTCAGGAAGACAGCTAAGCCATCTTCCACTGATCGGATTTCCTGAAACTAAAAATGGTTCCAATTGCTCTGAGCACTATGGGACTTAACTTCTGAGGTCATCAGTCCCCCAGAACTTAGAACTACTTAAACCTTACTAACCTAAGGACATCACACACATCCATGGCCGAGGCAGGATTCGAACCTGCGACCATAGCGGTCGCGCGGTTCCAGACTGTAGCGCCTAGAACCGCTCGGCCACCCCGGCCGGCTTCCTGAATCTCTCAGATACTATTATCTTAATTTATATTATGATTATAGCGGCGGATCTCTGTATTCCTCAACGTCTACTGTCATGGCGACTTGATAACTTTCCCAGATGCTGCACTAATAGTCTAAATTATGTGGCACTGCAGTCGATATCTATGGTTTCCTTTACAGATTACCTGCATTGTTCTACACTCTTCCCAACATGTCTAAGACTTACGAAATGCTTCGTTACTACAGATTTTACATTTAACTTTATCTACATCTGCATCCCGAAAACCACACTACGGCTTGCATTGAGCGGTTGGTACCACCAACGTTTTTCCTCTTTCTTGTACCGTTTTGAGTGATGCATATTAACAACGACTTTAGGACAACCTTGGACTTCCGAATTTATCAGCTTTTTTGTCAGCGGAAAGTACGAATATGTTGACTAAAGCTTTTTGTAACGTACAGACTCAAAGCCTGTCCGTTAAGCAAAGCACCGATTCTTGCCGAGTCAGCCACAGCTGCTTAACTAGCTTTTGCGGAACACCCTTTAGTTGTAAGCGAACTGAACCGTGAGGAATCGCGCCTCTGTTCGTTGAATGTTATCTGTGCAATTTATTATTCCTAAGTGGTGATTTTCCCAGGCTGACGTGTAATACTCTACATCAGTATATCTAGTGATTTGCAGACCACTTCCTTTTCATTATGATTTTACCAACGGTTGTCAGCTCATCAGTATTACCGGGAACGAATTTACTGCAAAGTACAGTTTTAAGTCTTTGGACTGTAACAGTAAACCATTTATGGTTTTCACTATTTGCGGCAACGTACTGCCAATAGCGTAGTTTACACATGTTTGCGCGTAGTACGTCGCATTTTTCATGGGCGTGCAACAGTAGCTGTGGCATTGCCCTGTTACATATTTATTTTGGTCTTATGTTAGTCCTTCCCTCTCTCTCTGCCCATCTCCGTTTCCCGTCTCTGTCCGTCTACTCCTTCCCCTCTATCTGTCTGCTCCACCCCTCTGTCCAACTCCTCCTCCCCCTCTACCTGTCTGCTCTTTCCCCTCTGCCCATCTCCTCCTACACCCTACTAAGTAAATCACCTCCTTCCCCTCTACTTCTTCCTCACTCAATCTCCTCCTCCTCCTTTATTGTAGATCTCTTCCTCCCCTCTGTCTGTCCCCCCATTACTTCCTCCTCTCTCTTCCCGTTTCTTTCCCTCCCTCTATCTTACAACTCCTCCTCTTTCTTTTCTCTGTCCGTCTTCTCCCCTCCCTTCTTTCCATACCCCTCTCTTCCCTTTTTCTGTTCACCTCCTCCTTCCCTTTCTTCCTGTGTATTCTTTCCTTCTCCCTGTCTTTATGGCTATTTCCTTCTGTCTCCTTCATCTTTCGATTCTTCTCTCGTCTCTCTCCGTCCATTTCCCCACAACCCTCTCTCTCCCTGTCAGTCTCATGCCCCCTTATCTATGTCGCTTTTCTCGTTGCCCCCCTCTGTGCGTCAGTCTCCTCTTACCCCCTTTCCTCTCCACGTTATCACACCTATCCAAACAGCAGGTTGTTCGTTCTTACTCTCACTTTATATCCAGAAAATAAGTAGTATGTGTACCAATTTTAGCTGAAACAATTCCATGGATTTAACAGGTGCTTTTATCAGTGATTTTGGCCGAATACTCACACGTCACAAACATATTTTACACATGTAGCTCTAGCGAATTTTGTACTAGTTTCGTTTTCGCGCACGTCAGTGTTTATGACAACATATAAACTGTATGTCGTACAGTGACAAAAATTCTGTAGATACGTCCGACAGTATAAGTGGATACTGTCTGCAAAATGACTTGTGAACAGGGTTAGTATTAAAGAAGTAATAAATTTAAACGTCATGCATGATGTGGGAGTTTTTCACGCATCTCAGTTTTTATGACGTCTCGTCCCTTGAATTATTTAACGTACAGCGATATAAATTTGAAGGTACATACGGTTATTTATATGAATACTGCCACAAAAATGTAGTGAAGAAGTAATAAATTAAAACTTCATGCCAGTTATAAAAATTTTACTGCATGAATAGCGAAAATGAAGTAAGCGATTAACTTCTCTCCTTTCATCATTTTGTGCGGCTTGCTACCGAGAAAAGCTTTAATTAAGGTTTGCAAGTGACTAAGTGCTTTCATTCTCAAATACTGAATGAGTAAATGGGTATTCGTTTCACGGGCTACACTTTTCTATCAGCCCTACCTTCGCCCCTACTCTTCGATACGTAGGCGGTTCTTGCCCTCACGGCGAATCTTTTCAGAATGTGATACTTGTACCAAGTTGGGTTTAAATTGGTCGAGTAGCTTAGGAATTGTGAGAACACTTACATACACATATTCATTTAGTAATATGTGTGCATGTGTGCATTCAACTGTCTGGAGAGCTTCTGTAAAGGTAGGAGACGAGGTACTGGCAGAAGTAACGCTGTGAGGACGGGGCGTGAGTCGCGCTTGGGTAGCTCAGTTGGCAGAGAACATGCCCGCGAAAGGCAAAGGTCCCGAGTTCGAGTCTCGGTCCGGCACACAGTTTTAATCTGCCGGGAAGTTTCATGCCAGGTACTTTATCAACGAGGGATCCTCTTAGTTTTTCCCCGCAGTTCTCGATTCATCCAGTTAAGAATGACATATTAAGTTGTACATGCTAGGAAGTCGTGAAACGAGTCACAAAACTTCTCCGATTATCGGTAAGCTAAACTTTGGTTCACTAAGAGATAGCTCAAAACTGTATCGAATGGCATCTAGAAGTCAAGGAAAGCGGAATCAACCTGGTAACCGTTGTCTAATTCGTTGTGTCTTTCATGTCTACAGGACTCAACTCTACTTGTATGGTGGGGATTTCCATCCACAAGAAGCTCACAATACGCGAGCAGAGACAGAGTTCCATAGGCGTCAGCGATACAAGACCACAATTATGTGAGCCAGTCCAGCGATTTTAGTTGAATTTAGTCCTTCCTGAAAAGCTACTCTCAGCGCAGAAAAGATAAAGTGTTCTCTGTGCAAATCCTTGAATACCGAGAGAATCATAAAATGACTAGTGCACAAGATGTTGACTTCTGGCATGGTACTGTTTGCTGCTTGCTCGATCACTGCATGAGCCATATACGGTAAGGCGTTTTTATGTTGTGCTGCGATTTTAGTGCCAACAGGCATAACGCTCGGCTGAAACGTGAAGAATGTAATCTCAAGATGTCTTAGCAGTTACAGTTTTCATTGCCGATTTTTCAAACTGGCAAAGCAACTCACCTGCAGACACACACACACACACACACACACAAACGCGTGTGCACACTGCCAGGTCAAATTGCGTCCATTTACGTGAAATGTACTGTACCTCTAACTCTGCTCCTTTTGAACAATGTTAGCAACTTGTATGCAATTGCATTCTCAAGCAGAACCAGAGGAAAAAAAATCTAAATACTTGTATACACTCTCCGCTTTCTCCTATCGTAGGTCGTAATCCACAAGTGAGAGAGACGGAGAAGGCAGTGCAGCTGCCTCGCAGCATTTTCATTTCAACAAAGACGGGGCAAATAAAAATGGGCCGGACGAGTGAACACGGTTGGACGTGAATGTATACGTATAACCACACTCCGTGACGAGCACACCACGTGTACGCCTGCCATAGGGTCCACACCGGTTCCTTGGACCATATTTACACAATCTTCATCGATAAAATGGCTCTGAGCACTATGGGACTTAACATCTGAGGTCATCAGTCCCCTAGAACTTAGAACTACTTAAACCTAACTAACCTAAGGACATCACACACATCCATGCCCGAGGCAGGATTCGAACCTGCGACCGTAGCGGTCTCGCCGTTCCAGACTGACGCGCCTAGAACCGCTCGGCCACACCGGCCGGCCACAATCTTCATGCCTGAGAGAGTTGTTAACAGGGGTCAGTCTGTTTGCGGCTCTAGCTAGCTACCTATGTAGTCACACAATCTGTCGGCATGCTACCACTCTGCGACGCCCTCAAGTTGAAGTTGTGTCGCAACAACCCTTGTAGTCTTCAAGAACGACAGCAGAACATTTCGGGTGAGATTGCAACAATTCCAGTAGTCGAGCTTCGATACTCCTTCATCAACTTCCTGAGGAGGGCCCAAAAGTGGTAAGAGATGAATGGTGATTACTTTCAACATCTTCTGAAATGAAAATGAGCCTATGGCATTGATAGCCGGGAGGTCCCATCCGGGAAAGTTCAACCGACGAGTGCGAGTCTTATTTCAGACGATGATTCATTGGGCGACTCGCTTATAGTCAGGTTAATACTGCATTTCTTTTTCTTTGCTGTGTTTAGTTGTACACATGAACTCTATTCTCTGGTAATTTTTATTTGCCGCACCTTGTAGTACATCTGTAGGTTTGACATCCTTTATAATTTCAGGGTACGAGCCTCTTACGGGAATACAGGACTCGTTTTGAGCAGGTAAGTGATTGGACAGTGGATGCTACTAGCTTGTGGCTGTCCGAGAATTTAGGTCGAACCGGAAGCGTGTGCGGATACCCGAAGCGTTTCACGCAATCGACTGCATTAAGCGGGATATTGTTTTCCTAATCGCTGTGCGGCGGAGACATTCAACTTCCACCATCATATTATTTCGATGTCCTATTGGGGATGACGTCGGCCTTTCCTTTTAAATTAGAGAGAACACATTTCGTTGCGAAGCCTAGCAGCGTTGTCTTAAGGAAACATGTGTATCTACTTTGTGAACATTAAGATTTCTCAAATTTAGGTGGAAAAATGGGTCATTTATAGGATGACCATTTTACTTCGTTTACTGATTTCGTAGCTGGCACTCTTCGTAACAATGCCTATTGCCAACCATGCTCAGATTAACGCAAGCATTCCAGTTTAACACTAAGTTTATCATTGACGTACTAGTTTTCAAAATTGGTCTTTCAACTATGGTAGTCCAGGGCAGCAGTGATCCTTAAGTATGTCTCGTCAGCCGATGCTACTGAGTAAGAATGACGGTATACGAGGGTAAGCCAATTATTATCCGCAAAGTAGTTATACAGTTTTATTGTAATGAAATTGGAAACTTACAAGAACATACTTTTTCGACATAGTCTCCCTGCGTTTCAACGCACTTGGCTCATCGTTGTACAAGCTTCCTGATGCCCTCATAAAAGAAGGTTCTCGGTTGAGCTGCGAGCCAGGAATGCACCGCGTCTTTCACTACTTCGTCCGAGGCAAATCGACGGCCCCTTAATGCCTGTTTGAGTGGACCAAACAAATGATAGTCAGAAGGGGCAAGATACAGATTACATGGAGGATGATCCAGTACTTCAGAATTGAGTTCCTGGAGCGTTTCAGCAGTGTGGGCAGCAGTATGCGGACGGGCATTGTGCAACAACACAACACCTTTTGACAGCAATCCTCAGCGTTTACTTAGAATTACGGGCTTAAGACTGGCAGAAAGCATCTCACTGCAACGTACACTGTTTATTGTTGTGCACCTTTCCACATAATGTTCCAGTACTGGAGCTTGTGCTTCCCAAAAAAGAACAGTAAGCATCAGTTTTCCTGCAGACGCTTGGTACATGAACTTCTTCTTGCCCTTGCCCGGCGAATTTGGATGTTTCCATACCAGACTGCCATACACTCTCTGGCTCGTAATGATGGATCCATGTTTCGTCACCAGTAATGACCCTGTCTGAGAAGTTGTCCCCTTCGTTCCCATAGCGATCCAAATGTTTTTCGCAGATGTCCAAACGCGTTTGTTTATGCAGTTGTGTGAGTTGGCTTGGGATCTATCTTGCACAAACTTTATGAAACCCAAGTCTGTTGTGGATGATTTCGTAAGCAGAACCGTGACTGATTTGCAGTCGATGTGCCACTTCGTCAACAGTTAATCGTCTGTCAAAGAGAATTATTTCACCTGAACACTCAGTTGTTTCTTCATTTGTGGCGGTAAACGGTCGCCGGTTCCTTCATCGTGCGTAACACTTGTGTGACCATTTCGAAATTTTTCAATCCTTTCGTAGGCATTCCGTTGTGGCAAAACACTGTTCCCGTACTGTACGGAAAGTCTTCGATGAATTTCGGCCCCTGATACACCTTCTGACAACAAAAAACGGATAATTGAACGTTGCTATTCTTTGGTGCAAATAGACAGCGGAACAGCCATGATTAACAGCACAACAGCGATTACGAAACTAACCTAACAGCTTGAAAATTGCATAGATGTAATAACAAATAAACGTAAAACGACAGACTACCAAAATAAATAAAAATACAACTAAATTACGGATAACAATTGACTTAACTTCGTAGATGGCCCACTGATTTTGACTGTAATTACGAGCACCTCGTGCAAATAAATCCACTAATTACATACTCACCAATCGGTTGAATACTTCTTAACTAATAATTCATCAGATCAGCAAATAATTAAAAAAATTTTAATGCCACAAAATGCGAGTGACCGTTCCACGCGAAAACCGAACAAATTGTAGCTCCTGCTTTCTGGCACGTTGTCAGGAGCGCTTTGGCATTGTTAAACGTAAAAGCAAGACAATGACATCACTAAAATTTGTGCGCCCAGTTTATCAAGTTACAGCGATACGACAGGGCTACAATTAGGTATGTCATACTACCATCGATAGTAATGCCTCTTGCATCTCTAACCACCATCTCTTCGAAATTTGCCTAACATGTTTCGTGAAAACCCAAAAAGTAATTAGAGAACAAACTATAAACATTTTTTGCCCGGCAACAAGAACCCTCATAAGTCATCGTAACTGTATAGTATAAAAATATAGGGCATACTTCACATTCTCTCACGTACACGTGAAGTTACAATCTGTGTAGCTTTCTGTTTGCAAGGGCGTAGGTAGTCGTACTAAGCACAGAGAAAACAATATGCGTATATCTTAGGCTAAACGACAATATGTCTAGAATATCTATCATGTTAATTTTAACTTAATATAGGCCGCCCAGTCACTTTAATGTGACAACGTGGTAAAATCTTGAATAATCAATCCTCTTTTCCAGTGCGGACTGCTGTGATAAGTGTTGGA